>NW_027156216.1:1789-2373 GCF_002600585.1 Cystoisospora suis | reverse complement strand
ACGGAAAAAGAGTGTGAACGGAGTGCCGTGAAAAGGGGGAACCGAGAAAAACAGTCGAACTTACTGTGGAAACGCCGGGCGCTGGGACTTTGCCCCCGTGTGGCGTTAGAGAGAGCCCAAAGAAATAAAGTAGAGAACGTACACCCCCCCTCCGCTCTCACACGGCTAGAAATGTCGAGGGGGATAACAATTCTGGTGCGTCTGCCGGGAACCTGCTCTCTACCCGAAGCGCCCAGGGTGTGGGAAGAGAAGAAGGCGAGTCGTTTTTTTTTCTTTTCTTTTCCCTTTGCCTCGCTCTGCCACAAATGGACGTCGCCGCTCTTTCTTCAGCCTAGGTCTCGTTTGAGGTGAAAAGGGCGGGCTTTCCTCTTCTCATATTCTTCCGCGTACGGAAGGGGTAGACGAGAAGGGAGAGACTTTTGTACACTCCCTTCTCCGATATATTCTCGTGCCTCCGGCTTTCCCTCCCCTCTAGTTGCTCGTACACTCCCGTCTTCGGTACATTCTCGTGCCTCCGTCTTTCCGTTCCTTCTAGCTTGTTCCCCTCTCTGTATGCATACCTTCACTCTCTTGTCAGGAAAGCT
>NW_027156216.1:0-1672 GCF_002600585.1 Cystoisospora suis | reverse complement strand
GATCTGGGCCTCGGCCTACGCTTGGGTTTTAACCCTCCCCGCTCTTCTTATGTCTTCCATTATTCATCCTTGCCTTCCTCTTCGCCTTCTCTCTCTTTCTTTTACTTCCTCCATCTTCACCTCGTATGGTCGATGTCGAAAGGAGTGTTCTTCTGTATTGCTCTTCCTTTCTCTTTTCCTTTTCCATGGGATATTGTTAAGAGAGGCTTTGAGCAAAGGAAAGCGTATTGTTGGAGGTACTCACTCCTTTACCGATCCAAGCGTATTGTTGACGCGCGCTCCGCTTGCTTCTCTTTTATTCTTCATTGTTGTTACTCCCCATTTTTGCTTAACCTTTCCGAGCGTATTGTTGTCTGTCGCTCCGCTTTCTTCGCTTCTCGTTCTCAGCATATGGTTGCTGCTTCTTTTCCTTTTCTTTTCTCTCTGGGCCCTGTTATTCCCTTCTTGCCCTCAAGTTGTTGGTACATGTTTGCTGTTGTTCTCTCTTCTTCTTTTTTTTTTCTTCTTCTTCATTTCATTCTTCTCATTTCTCTCGACTGCTTCAGACCAAGAGAAAGTGAGGAGATGCGGAGAGAGAGAAGCATTGCAAGCTGTATGACAGTGTTGAGAGGAAACGCAAGTAAATTACCTCCATGAAGTGAGTAATCAAGAATACTCGAATTTGTTGACCTTTTCCCTCTTTAAGACCCTCCACAAAGAAAGCCGCCACCACAGTTTAACATTGCTCTTTGGTTCACTGGATGTTATAAGTCACGTTGTAAGAAACTTTTCCTCCAGCGCCATCTGCTTCCTCCTCGCCTTCCTCTTCCTCGCCTACCCTTCTCCGCTGTACGCGACTCAGGACGATTTTCGTTCTTATCCTCACAATAGCCAATGCCGCGTTCTTCTCAAACAAGACGAGCGGTTGGGCGCTCTGCGCGCCGCTCGGACGTGACGGGAACGCCCGTTTCATCTCAAGAGGAGACATCACAGTTAACGGAGCCAGTTAGCGCGCCGCAACACCCGTCAGACGTGCTCCCCTGGCGACAACAGCTAATCCAGACGCTGCAGGATTCCGTTCGCTCACTCCAGCAGGCGTTGGACGAGGCCCGGGTTTCTAACCAAAGGTTAGAGGACCAATACCAAGGGGAGCGGAGGAGGCTAGAGGACCAGTTGCGCTTCGCGAGTGAGAGGGAATCTCGTGCACAAGAGGAAGTCGCGGACTTACGCTCAAAATTCGTCGACCTTGAGCGTAGGTTCCAGGAAAGCGTACAGCAAGTAGTTAATGCACGGAGGCCCCCGCTGGTAACGGAGATCCGTCTAGAGCCCCTCCCGCCGTACCCCACCGACAATAGCTCCGACCCGCAAGAATGGTTCGTCAACTTGGAGACGAAGGGAGACTTTCCTATACGCGAGGATGAGTGGAAGGTTAAGGCGCTCTTGAAGTACTTGTCGGAACAATACCATGCAGAGCTGCTTCCGCTCTTGTCGCAAGCAGGACCGAGGTACCAGAGCCTCAGAGACCACCTGATCGCTCATCATCCGGCCTACGGAGGCGATCCACTCGGATACTATGCGGAAAGGCTGGAGAACCTCAAGAGCGTCTGGGTCAGCCCTTGTAATAAAGCTAAGAACGTAGGGGGCCGTTGCCGATACACTGACACAATGGCTCAGACGGGGAACAAGGCAGAGC
>NW_027156215.1:1536-6624 GCF_002600585.1 Cystoisospora suis | reverse complement strand
AGTGCATCCCAGAGCACCGGCGGACCGTAGCGCAGTGTTGCCGTAGCGGAGCGGCGGCAGCACACACATGGTCTACTTTGTCGCAAGCATAAGATCTCACTGTGAAGAAGAGGAGGCGTACCCGGGTGGGTAGGGAGGTAGGTAGATGAAGAAACACTCTGCGCCTTTCAGGTGTACGATCGGCCGGAGGTGCATCAACTATCGAGAAAAGAGGAGACGAGACAAAGAACTCGTCCTGATTCTTTATTTGTTCGTTTCAATATCTAAATGCTGTTTAAACCATTAGGCACGGGCTGACTGTCAAGGAGTGCCCGGGTAGGGAAAAGATGTAGAGGTCTGCAGCGACAGACCAGAGCTGCTGGCGACTTCGAGGCTCATCCGTAGATGTGAGAGCTGTCGGCAATGGTAGTGTGCATGGCACACCCGGCACTGGTACGAGAGAAGTTGCTTTCCGTTTAGATAAAGCATCTTGGTGGTCACGCAATCGTTGATCCTACACGGGCAATCTCTGTGTATATTGGTGTACACCTTCGAATCCGACAGAGAGGAGAGTAGGTAGAACAGAGCACAAGTTTCATCACCTGTAGGTACTGCATGCAGCCTAACAAACCACATTACACCTGGAAGCTGACACGCCCGTAGAGCGGCCACGTATCCGTTAACGCGCAGCTTGTGACAAGGGAGTGGCGCCCCTGCTCTAATAGCGACGCGCGGACTGGTGGTGGTTCCCGACGGATAAGCAACGGTTTGGGGAGTCGAAGGGAGTGTGTGCCAGTGGGGGAGTTAATTTTCCTTCAACGGTCGCCTGCTTGTGGCGGACGAAATTGGAACTATCTACTGCGAGCTAGCCTGATTGGCCTGGTGGAACAAACCGCGGAAACCGGGTTGACTGGGTAGAAAGCCACATTGCCCTCGCGCGGCCACACAGTCGGAACCCAATAACACTCGTGCGCCGGGAAACGTTACCGTGTACGCTTCCAGTTTTCGTGTCAGAAGTGGGATGCTGTGCTGTTGGTTTTCTGGTGGTTCGTCAGAATTGCAGTTTTGATCACCTGTTATTTTTCTTCCTATCGGCGCTAATAGTAATGCACCGCTCCGCCGGAAGCAGAACACTTGGCAGGTTAGCGCGTGTCACTGGTCTTCTGTAGAATATGGAGAGCTTGTCTCCTTCGTTAGAAGGGGAGTCAGTCCATGTCGTCCACAGACCGAGGATAGTGGGACAACAATCATCCGTCGCCACAGCGCCACTGCAAGGGCAACTGATAAAGACCTTTCAGGACGCACTGGACGAGATGCGCACCATGCACAGGATGCCGAAGGAGGCTCGCCAAAGAGAGCGCGACCAACTGCACGAACGAACTTGTGAACTAACAGATAGAGAGGAGCAACGAATTACAGCAGGGGAGCTGAAAGTCAAAATTGCGGAGCTGGTGTCCAGGCTGTTGAATGGTCACCAGTGCAACGCCGCAAGCGGACGAATTCCGCTCAGCACGAAAATGCAGTTAGATCCGCTACCCCCATACCTAACTGACACCGTCTCGGACCCGCAGGACGGGTTGCTACATCTGGAGACTAAAGGTGAATTTCCAAACCGTGATGACGCTCAGAAGGGGAAGGCCCTCCTGAAATACCTCCCGGATCAGTACTATGCCGAGTTGCTGCCACTTTTGTCAGATCCGGGTCCGCGGTGCGAGAAGATGCGAGATCATCTAATAGTGCAGCATCCTCCCTACGAGGGTTACCCCCTCGGGTACTATAAACGAAGATTGGACGATCTGAAGACCATGTGGGTGATTCCAACGCAGATCAGAGAGGATATCTGCTCAAACTGAGGAACCTGCAAAAGAACATGTGTGAGAAATTGAACGATCGTAGTGCCGTATGGGACGAAGCGACACTGCGGAGTACTTGAATGCTCTTCCGGCCAGAATCACTCACTGAGTAGTCGCGTGCGAAGACTTTACTCGGTTGTCCCTGGTACAAGTGCAGGCTCGTGCTCAAGCTTTCGCTCTCGGGGAACATTTACAGGAACGAAAGACCACTCAAGTTACTACCCCTCCAGCAAGCATTCTCACTGTTTAGGAGAGTATGAAGGACGTTGGAAATCAGTGTTTCGAATGTGGTGCAAGTGACCACTGGGCAAAGGACTGCCCGCATCGTCTAGTGCGAATGCAGTCACGTCGTGCCGTGGAACAGAGGACAGAGTGTAAGATCTGCCACAACCGCGGGCATGACGCGTAGAATTGTTGGGGCAAGGCAATGCCGCGTTGCCGCAAGTGTCAAGGATTCAGCCATCTGGAGAAAAAGTGTCAGTTGTCAAAAAGGAGAGCCCGCGAGGGCATCACCTCGATCAGGGACCATCATACAAGCACAAATCGGCGACAGAGTAATAGCTACCGCCCATCAAGGAGTAAGACGGCCACGGTCACGGAGCAGATCTCGGTCACGGCGCCGGTCACATTCTCCGTGAGGGTCTGCGCGAAAAAGCAGTCCACTTAAGAAAGTGTCCTTCTCTTGCATGGCAACGTGTCCAGAACGGGCAAGAAGTCGGGAGCTGAGTAGTATCCCGAAGTCAGCCACACAAGAGTCCTACCGGTTCACTGCTAGAGTTTGGGGAACCATTGAGGATATTCGAGTCAGAATGCTGATGGCTTCTGGCGCCGAGAAAATTTTAATCAGAAAAGGACTTGCCCAACGATTGGAGGTAGCTGCTATCTCCTTTGAGCCCACCGGTGAACGGAAGATGAGGGCATTCAGCAGCAAGCTTG
This sequence comes from Cystoisospora suis, assembly GCF_002600585.1. NCBI lineage: Eukaryota > Apicomplexa > Conoidasida > Eucoccidiorida > Sarcocystidae > Cystoisospora > Cystoisospora suis. Next base: position 3,856 of record NW_027156215.1, on the reverse strand, counting down.
GGGATCTCCGGGTAGTCGTGTCAGCGGACGTTTTATATCGTGTGAGTCCGTCAGCCGTCAGGAACAGAGTTTTAGCGGTCGAAGATTTAACTGAGGATGTCATAGTGCAGTTTGGATTTCAGTACGTCGCAAAGCTGACCGTGGATGCGGTTGCGAGGTGCATCCGATTCGCAGACCTTCCGGAAGTAACAATACCACTGCTCGACAGGACACAAGACACAAATCTCCTGAGGGCAGCTACGACAGTGACAGTTCCTGCTCGTTACGAGAAATTTGTGAATATCCGGCCAACGACTGACTCTCGTAAACGGATGCGTGTTATTCCTTACTATGGTCCAGGAGCCCATGCAAGGAAGGTCGTGGCTGCGCATGGAGATGCGGAAGGCGAAATATCCCGCATCTTGGTATTGAATCTGTCTTCCAAAACGTGCCGACTGGCAGTAGGGGCTACCATTGCGCGGGCTGTGGAGTATGAAAGTGAGACGGAGGTCAATGAGATCCGCCTGCAAAGGCAGTTAGAGATCAATGCTCTCACGGCGGTAGAGGAGGACTGGGAAGCTGAGGTGCCATCCTTACGAGCCACACAGGCATGCAAGAAAACGCAGAAATTCCACCAATTGCAGGCGCTTCTACAAGAATATAGAGACGTCTTCCGTTTTTCAACAGACCCTCCCTCGAGTTGTCGGGGTGCGGAGGCGACTGTTCCTACTGGCGCGGCGAAGCCCTGCTCCACAGCACCTTACAAATAGTCACCTGCAGAGAAACGAGTAGTGGAGCGCGAAGTTCCGAAGATGGTAAACTTCGGCCTAATAGGTCCACGCACGTCACTCAGGGCCAGCGGTGTAGTATTAGCTCCCAAGAAGGACGGGTTTTGGAGATTTTGCGTGGATTACACCAAGCTTAATAAGGTGACAGAGAAAGATGTCTATCCACTGCCGCGGATAGATGACCTCCTTGCTGCGCTACAATTTGCAACGTCCTGTAGTACGCTGGACATGGCGGCTGGGTACTGGCAGATAACCATGGCGGAGCACGACAAGAAGAAGACTGCCTTCACCACCCATGTAGGACTGTACGAGTGCAATGTAATTCCATTTGGTTTACACAATGCCCCTGCAGCATTCCAGCGGCTAATGGATGCAGTGCGAGGGGGAATGATGTGGACCATGGCATTAGTATACCTGGATAATATTGTCGCTTTCTCGACGGGGTTTGAGGAACACCTGACGCGGCTGCGGATGGTATTCAATAGGTTTCGTATGGCTGGGGTAAAATTGAACTCTAGAAAATGCCAGGCTGATCTGCTTGCACGTGGCTTGAACGACCAAGGTTCACTCATTGGGAATTGAGCCTTTACGAGCAGTATGTAATCCCTATCTACACCGAGGTGATGCGCTACCCGCAGGAATCTACGATAGTTTGCGAAACTGAACAGAAACTCCCAATAGTCTCCCGTCTACAATACGATGTCATGTGAGTCTCTGGCGGGGCCCAAAGGCGGCGAGCGGTTAATAACCAGCGCCCGGGGGGTGGCAAATGCAGGATGGAAGCCTCCTCAGTGATATCCATGAGATATGCCCTGAGGCAAAAAGAGTGCGCGTGGCGTGGAAAGCGAGGTGCGGTGAACGGAAAAAGAATAAAGTGTAAGCGCTGTGGAACGCGTGGTGCGCTGAACGTGTAATGCTTGTGAGTGGTGAGCGTGTACCCGGGGCGCCGCGGTGAACCGGGGGCCCCGGGGGCGACGGTAAAAGAGTGTGAACGGAGTGCCGTGAAAAGTGGGAACCGAGAAAAACAGTCTAACGTATTGTGCAAACGCCGGGCGCTGGGACATTGCCCCCGTGTGGCGTTAGAGAGCCCAAAGAAATAACGAAGAGAACGTACACCCCCCCCCCTCTCACGCGGCTAGGAATGTTGAGGGGGATAGCAATTCTGGTGCGTTTGCCGGGAACCTGCTCTCTACCCGAAGCGCCCAGGGTGTGGGAAGAGAAGAAGGCGAGTCGTTTTTTTTCCTTTCTTTTTCCTTTGCCTCGCTCTGCCACAACTGGGCCTCGCCGCTCTTTCTTCAGCCCAGGTCTCGTTTGAGGTGAAAAGGGCGGGCTTTCCTCTTCTCATATTCTTCCGCGTACGGAAGGGGTAGACGAGAAAAGAGAGACTTTTGTACACTCCCTTCTCCGTTATATTCTTGTGCCTTCGGCTTTCTTTCCCTTCTAGCTGCTCGTGCACTCCCTTCTTCGGTACATTCTCGTGCCTTCGTCTTTCCGTTCCTTCTAGCTTGTTCCCCTCTCTGTATGCATATTTTCACTCTCTTGTCAGGAAAGCT
>NW_027156215.1:0-1450 GCF_002600585.1 Cystoisospora suis | reverse complement strand
GATCTGGGCCTCGGCCTACGCTTAAGTTTTAACCCTCCCCGCTCTTCTTATGTCTTCCATTATTCATCCTTGCCTTCCTCTTTGCCTTCTCTCTCTTTCTTTTACTTCCTCCATCTTCACCTCGTATGGTCGATGTCGAAAGGAGTGTTCTTTTGTGTTGCTCTTCCTTTCTCTTTTCCCTTTCCATGGGATATTGTTAAGAGAGACTTTGAGCAAAAGAAAGCGTATTGTTGGCGGTTCTCACTCCTTTACCGATCCAAGCGTATTGTTGACGCGCGCTCCGCTTGCTTCTTTTTTATTCTTCCTTTTTGTTACTTCCCATTTTTGCTTAACTTTTCCGAGCGTATTATTGTCGCTCGCTCCGCTTTCTTTCTTTTCTAATTGTCGTTGCTTCCCATTTCGCTCCCTTACTTTTCCAAGTTGTCTCTCGCTCAGCTGCTTTTATTTTTTTTCTGATTGTTGTTGCTTCCCATTTCGCTTCCTCACCTTTCCAAGCGTATTGTTGTCTCTCGCTCCGCTTTCTTCGCTTCTCGTTCTGAGCATATGGTTGCTGCTTCTTTTCCTTTTCTTTCCTTCCTGGGCCCTGTTATTCCCTTCTTGCCCTTAAGGTGTTGGTACGTGTTTGCTGTTGTTCTCTCTCCTCTTTCTTTTTTTTCTTCTTCATTTCATTCTCATTTCTCCCGACTGCTTCAGATCAAGAGAAAGTGAGGAGACGAGGAGAGAGGCATTGCAAGCTGTGTGACAGTGTTGAGATGAAAACGCAAGTAAATTACCTCCATGAAGTGAGTAATCAAGAATACTCGAGTTTGTTGGCCTTTTCCCTCTTTGCGACCCTCCATAAAGAAAGCCGCCACCACGGTTAACATTGCTCTTTGGTTCACTGGATGTTATAAGTCACCTTGTAAGAAACTTTTTCTCTAGTGCCACCTGCTTCCTCCTCGCCTTCCTCTTCCCCGCCTGCCCTTCTCCGCTGTACGCGACTCAGGACGATTTTTGTTCTTATCCTCACGATAGCCAATGCCGCGTTGTTTTCAAACAAGACGAACGGTTGGGCGCACCACGCGCCGCTCGGACATGAAGGGAGCGCCCCTTTCATCTCAAGAGGAGACCTCACACTTACCGGCAGCAGTTACCGCGTCACCCGTCAGACGTGCTTCCCTGGCAACAACAGCTAATCCAGACGTTGCAGAATTCCGTACGCTCACTCCAGCAGGCGTGGACGAGGCACGCAAGTTTGCTGCCGATTATGTTCTCTTCAGCTCCTGTGTCAAGAAGCATCTTAACTTTGATTCATTCGATGGTGCCCCAGACTCGGGCACTAAGTCAGTAGGATTCGTGTCTTTCCCAGCCCGGTGCTGCGTCGTCCTGGAGTCGCTGCGGGTTCCACTGGTGTAGCACGGGGAACGCGAAGGAGACTTTCTTTGAAAGGCTGCCCGTGCGCGACGCACTA
>NW_027156214.1:0-294 GCF_002600585.1 Cystoisospora suis | reverse complement strand
CACCGGGGTTCCTTGACCTGTGCACGACCTTCCTCTACCGTTATCTCGGCGGCAGTCACCTCCTCCGAGTGTGGGACCGTTCTGTCCCTTTCCAAACCGTCTCGCTACGAAGTGCGGTCTCGATCTCCTAGGCGGTCCTATCTCCTGACGCGCCTCCTGTCTCCGCGGGCCCTCACGGGGTTGTTCTTGCTCGCTGTACTCGAATCTTTGGCTAAAACGCTTCCCCTTTGAAGATCTCACCTCCCGCCGATCTGGACTCATGTGCTGCGCCCGGGGGCAATCTGGGTTTAGCCT
>NW_027156213.1:0-32832 GCF_002600585.1 Cystoisospora suis | reverse complement strand
GGTCCTAGGATAGATAGATAGATTGATTCAGGATAGATAGATAGATAGGTCGTAGGATAGATAGATAGATTAAAGATACGTAAATAGATAGAGACAAGACAGAGTAATAATTTGGAGATGGATAGATAGACTAAAGCTAGATAGAGAGATAAACGAAGACGGGTTTGCTACTGGTAGTAGCTAGGGTGTAGAGAGACAAGCCTTAACTCCAACTCGACTCCTAAGAGCCTCTTCTTTCCTCTCTTTATCTCTCCGATATTCTTCTGGAGAATTATCCGTTCACTTATTATCTTCGCCCCCGCGGGAAAGGCAGAAAGACAGAAAGGCGAGAGAAAGAAAGAAAGCAATCCTGAATACAGCGCGAGAAAGTCTTTTGTCAGTCCGCTAAGGCCCCGAAGAGTTGACGTGGGCGGATAAAGCCAGGAGAAGAAGATGAAAAGGATGGGGTAAAAAGTTCGAGTAGGGAAAAGATTCTATCGTCATGGTCATCACTGTAGAGACTCGAGTTGTTCTTCTGCTACATGCATGCAAAAAAGTGAAAAAAAAACAAAATTTGACGAGGTGTATGTACACCTCCTCCTCGCAGCAGAACGAGATGGAATTCTCATCACGTTCTTTGAAAGGAACTTCTTCAAATCGCCAAACACGTTCTTCTTTTGCCGTTGTCTTTCTTTCCGGACACTTTCTTCTTCAGAGAAAAGAGTGATTGAACCATTCATCGTGATAGGAGACAAGGGCGGGGGGGGAAGGAAGAGCGCCCAAGAGAGACATGTGGAACAGTGGACATCTATCTCTTAATTCCCGTGGATTTCTACTTTCTCTTGAGTTCTTCCCTAGTTCAATTTCTATCGGCGTCCTTGAAAGATGTTCTCTCTTGTCTGATCTCCCTTACCTTCTTTCCCCTTGTCGTACTTCTTCATAAAGTTCATTGCCCGCAGGGCGCATGCATCGATGAGGGTGAGTGCGCGCATGCCAGCTGCATGCATGAGGAAGAGTTGGATCTGTCGAGCTGTCTTCTTAGACCGATAATCCCAATGGAAAGAAATGATCCTCTTTTCCTTTCAACAGATAGAATCTCTGATAACGGAGAAAGAAAGATATAAAGACCCAGAAGAGTGAGGAAGGTCTCTATCTCTAGTGTTCACGTCTGTCTAGTCAATTCATCGGAAATCGAGACTTAGAAGAAGACATCTCGATCTCCCTTTTCGACGGTCTCATCGTCGTTATGCATGCTTAGAGATATCTCAGTGTATCTATATAGAGATACCGCACTAGTATGGATAGATGCCTCTCTACGTATGATCATTCTTCATACCGAAGGAGTATAACTAGCCACCTTAGCATAGTTGGTAGTGCATTTGATTCGTAATCAAAAGGTCGTGGGTTCGATTCCCACAGGTGGCTCGTGGATGCTTTGCAGACATACGTGCAAGGCGTCTTCTATTATCACACTTCCTCTCTCTCTGACAAAAGAGAGAGAAGGGGTCTACTGCTTCTTTCTTTCTTTCTATTTCTTATCTACTTTTCTCGAATGGGTGTAATGTTTTTTTCTTTCTTTCTCTTCATCGTTCACCTACGTCTCCTTTCTCGTCACCGGTTTTCTTCTCTCCACAAAACGGAGAAGAGTAGTTCTTTTGACTATTTATTTCTTCCGTGTCATCTAACCGCTATTTGAGATAGAAAGATAGAGAGGTCACAGACTGAGAGAGAGAGAGAGATTGACGATACATCGATAGAAGACGCAGACTGAAGATAGATTGAAGATAGGTCAAAGACAAATAGATAAATCAGAGATAGAAATGAGCTGTTCTCATCCATCAGCCTTATCGAAAGGACGGAGAAAAGAAGAAAGACGCGATTTCGTGAAAGAAAGAGAAAAAGCCAAGATTCTTCTTCTTTCTTGCCCTCACTTGTCTGCTGTCATTTAAGACTAAAAAGGCAAAGAAAGCCGAAATTTCTTTCTTTTTTGGAGAGGGAAAAAGAAAGGACTCTTTCCCTTCTGAGATGAAAAGAGAAGAAAGAAAAAGAATCGGTCTCTCTACTGTATTTACACTCGGGATCAATCGACATATCCGTCTCGACCAACTTCAACAATAACGACTACGACGCTAGCAGGCATTCACCTCACCCATGTGGCTAGATCGAAAGAAAGAGAAATAAGACAGTGTACATACACCGCATCCATCATCGAAAGAAATACTCCCCCTCTTCTCCTACTGCAGAGAGAAGATCAAAACTTCTTCTTTTTAGCGGTGTGTGAAAAGGGAGAGAAAGCAGAGAGATGTCAAAAGCTTGTCTTCTCTTGAGGATAAACAAGACCTGTTTAAGGCGGCTGGATCTGTCACCTTCTTCTCTACCATCTTTCTCTCTCTTTCTCTGTCTCTGTATCTATAGATATATCATCTATGTGAATAGAGTATGAAGTCCACGGTACCAAGCCCTGTGCACAGCGGGAAGTATACGAAGAAGATCTCTATCTCCTTATCAAACCTCTACAAGGTATCTTTCTACACAGAGGCGGAAATCTAAATATCTCTCTCTATAAATACAGATATAGAGAGATAGATGCATGCGCGATAGATAGACAGATAGATCCATACCTATCTATATATCTATATATGTGTGTAAGTACGTGAAGAAGGAGAAGAGATCCTACACACGTGTCTTGTGTATAAGAGAAGTAGATACGGTGTCTATCTTCATTCATTTAGCCTTTTGCGTTTCTTCAGTTTAGTCTCCAAGAAGAAAAGAGAAGAGAGGAAGAGCTACTAGATTCTTTAAAGCATGAAGAAGAAAAAGAAGAGAAGAAGAAGATTGATCCACAGCACACAGACACACAGAGACAAACTTCTCAGAATAGTTAAAATACACTTAAGACGCACATCCATAGAAATCTATGCACATCTCCAACGAGAGACTCCACATCTATCTACACACATGCATAGATAGATAGATAGATAGTACGTACATGCACCTATATATACATCTATCATGTATATGGGTATATGACCCCTATACGCTTCAACATATATGTAATATACATACATATATGTTGAAGACAAAATCGTCAACACGTATGTGCCTAGTAGCCCCTCCTCACAGCCCTCTCTCAAATAAACCCTTTTCTTTCTTTTTGCGTTTTGTTTAATCTTGATACCAAATTCTGGGAGATTTCAATTGAGAGATGTGACCTTTGAACTTGGGGAGCTTTTGATTAAATTCTCTCTGATGTGGGAGAACAAGCTTTCTAGGCAAAGCGTATCCCTGCATAGCGATAGGGGGAATCTTCACTTGCCCTTTATCCCATATCAGTGTACCTGTACATACACCACACATACAGAGAGAGAGAGGAGAGGGAAAGATGGTTAGATAGATATATACGTATGTATGCGATTGAAGAGTGGATACAACACCCCAAGGCAAGTGTATTCCTGAAGAGCGAAAGATGATGGGGAAAAGAGAAAGAAAGAAAGAAAGGAAAGAAAGAAAGGTATAAGGCATTAACGAGTAGGATAGATATGGATACATACACACACGATACAGATATACACATGTATGTGTATCTACACATGCACATGGAAGATAGAGAGATACAGATACACAGAAGAGACTTAATACAGACATAGGATATATCTATCTATATCTATAGATATCTATGCAAGTATACACATATATATATATATAGGTATAGATAGATAGATTAACGATAGATAGATAGATTAAAGATGGAAAGATAGAAGATAGGTATCGTGAGTGGAGTGTGTGTAGGGTGTGAGGCCTGAGTATACATTTCATATAGACGTGCATCTCTGTATAGACATCTAAGGATAAAGAGAAAGAAGTATAAGATTTGCACCTGAGAGAATTGAAGAGAGATAAGACAGTAGGCAGTCTCTCTCTCTGTTGGAAGGGGGTTAGGAAATTCTACAGGAGAACGAAAGAAAGAGAAAGAGAGAGAGAAAGAAAGAATCTCTCGGTCTTCTTGCGCTTTTCTTTGCTTCCTTCGATAAGTGAAGATGAGAGAGAGAGAGAGATCATACCTTTTCTGATCGCTTTAAGAAATCTTTTTCTGACAGGAAGTCGATTGTAGAACTGCTGAAGAATCGATTCAGAATGCTTATGCCCGGCATATCGTACAGGAGATCTTTGAAAAAGAAAATTCGAAACAGAAGAGGAAGAAGAAGAAGAAAGAGAGAAAGAAGAAGAGATTCGTGAGGTAGAAGAAGTCTGTATCTCTCCAGGTTTCACTGAAGAAGGTAAAGAAGACGAAGAAGAGGATGGAGAAGAGAAAGGAAGAAGAAAAGGACTTGGTACATGTGATGGAGAAGATGAAGAGACGAGAGAAGTGGAAGAAGAATCAGGAGAAGGAAGATCCGTAGGAGTGAAGAAAGCTTTTCTTTGAGGTGTATGGACACTGCCTCTACCATGACACCTCCAAAAGTTGTCTTCCCCTGTCTTTCTCTGCAGATGAAAAAGAACCCTGATCAAGTCTTTTCTTATCTCCCCTACTTGCATTGCTAAGCTTGAAGAAGAAAGAAAAGAAGAAGAAGAAGAAAACGACGAAGGAAGAGGAAAGAGCGGCATCTTGACGTGTAGATCAGAGGTTGATTCAGGGGAAAGAATGAAGAGAAAGAAATAAAGCAAGAAATGAAGGTTATGGTCCCCGGAGAGTAAGATGAATTCTTCTCGCTTTCTTCTTCCTCTTAGGATTTGAATACACGACGACTCGCCATTACGATAATTGTCTTCAGGGAAAGATAGGGAGATGGATAGATAGATGGAAAGATAGAGAGACGGATAGATAGATGAGAAAATAGAAAGATAGATAGATCGATGGATAGATAGATAACGATGGCTTGTCTCTTTATGACACCACCTTTGGTAGCTCCTCTCGGAGAATCTGTTCAAGAAGATAGGAAAACGACTAGAGTCTAGAGATTCACGAGAGAAAGACCGAGCAGCAGATTGATGAAGTGGCTGCGGTTAGTGACGGTCTTTCTTCAGTCATTCTTCTTCTTTTGCTTTTCTTTTTCTTCTTCGTCTTTTCTTCATGGAGGTTGCATCGCGCAGAGTCAAGTCTGCTAGATTGAGTTAGATTTGGAGAGAGATGAGAAGCACTCCCTTCACATCTGCTTGTGTGAGCCAGAGTTGAAGGAAAAGAAAAGAAAGGAAAGAAAAAAAAGAAGATAAAGTTGAGCGATAAGAGAAAGAAGATCTTTCTTCGAGGCAAAGAACGAGAACAAATCTCAATCTCTTTCTTCTTCTCCATGGAAAGACCCGTGCATGCATGCATGCATCGGTGCAAGTAATGAAAGAGGGAAATAGAAGAAGTCCGCTGAAAGAAGAGAAATATGAAGATATCACGGGGCGAGAGATGAGAGAAAATTCAACTTTCTTGTATGAATTCCGTATCAAGGAGTCATCTTTCCTGCAGAAATATAGCCATTTCTACACCCCTAGCCTATCTCTTATTGCACTCTAGAGACATAGACACATACATACATGCATTCGTCCGCACATATGATCCATCTACAGACATATGCAAACCTAGACATACATACATCCATATTGATACACTTGAATCACTACGTAATCGGTTCTGAAGCTTCCCTACCGGTCTATAGAGAGAGACGACCCTTTCTAACAGGAAGAAGAAGAAAGTGAAGGAAGTCGATGAGAGAAAGAAGAAAAACGAAAAGATGAGGTATATGATGGACAGAGAGAGAGAGAGAATGTGGACTCATGTCAGTTCTTTAGAGCTCTTTGAGAGAAGTCACTTTCTCTGTCCGAAGTCTTTCATTGTATGGTGGATTCTTCTGTGAAGACATACTCTTCTTCTTTTTACATCTTTTCTCTCTCTTTGGAAAATGTCTTGATCTCCCTCCGTATCTCATTACCTCTATGTAGCACCGATGTGGCCTTGGCGTTTGAAGGAAGAGACAAAGAGGACCACGAAACAGATTCTTGCATTCTCTAGAAGGTAATCTCCGATTGATTTGTGATGAAAGATGAAAGAGACAGGTAGGAGTAAGTATCTATGAAGAGAGAAAGAGTTACAACTCTCTTCGAGTGCGTGATGGTGAGAATGACTGACTGTACATACACCGGTCAGCACCACCTTGCATGCATACATAGATACGTCCATCGATACAAGATGATCGATCATCTCGAGGTGTACATACACCTCATCCTTTTCTTCTTCCTTTTCATTCTCCGTCAGCCACACTACAAGAAAAGCAGAGGGTCATCAGCTCTTTCTCACAGAGTTGGATTGCCCTCTTTTGTATCTCTTTCTCTCATTTTCTTCTCTCGGTTGCTCTTCTTCATTCGAGTCGAATCTCTCTGTGGAGATGGAAGTGTCGACGTGTACGTCTACCAGACAGACATTATCTGCGTCTCTCTTTTGCGGCGGCGACGATCTCCAATGTCGATAAGGCCAATCCATCGAGACTCTTTCTCATTTCCTATAGAGTCCGGCACCGTTTATATATCACGACCATACATACACAGAATTCCTTCAGTGGATCTTATCTGCTTCCTCATACACACTAAACAAGACAGACAAGCTTCTTCGACAAACTATCTCCTTCTTCATTATCAATCTTCATACCCTCGTCAGAATGCCTTCTCTTTTTCTTCTTGTTCTCTTTGACTTCTCGCAGAAGTACTTGGGTGCTGATCGACATCTTCATCTATCTATCTATCTTTAATCTATCTTTAGCTATCTATCTCTGATCTATCTGTCATCTATCTTTAGTCTGTGTCTTTGGTCTACCTACCTGTCAATCTTTGATCTAGGTATCTATCTACTCTTGAAGGCAAAGAAGGCTGTGTGTGTGGTGAATGGAGCATCTCAATTCAGTCCCTCTCTTTTCCTTTTCCTTCATTTCATTCTTATCATGCATGATGTCTATGTAGATCACGGGAAGACCAGAAAGTCCAAGGACCGACCAAAAAAGAAGAAGAAGAAGAAGGAGGGGAAACACATAGCTCCCTGGAGTCTTATCGCATGTATTATCCGTCCCTTTCTCTTTCTTCTCTTTCTCAAGCTTTCTTTCTCTTTCTCTTTCTATCTATCTTTCTCATCGACTCCCTCCTTCTATCTTGACAGACCAACAAAGAACAGTGACTGGGGTGGTAGGAAAAGGAGGAGGAGGAGGATATCTCTCCCCTCTCTAATTGGATTTCTTATCCATCTCTGTCTATCTATCTCTCTTCTAAGCCTCCTCTTCGGACGCTCCCAACTTGCGTTCGCCTGTCTTAGAATTACAGACAAGCCGATAGAGAGAAAAAGATTGAAGAGATAGACTGAAGACAAAAGATAGATTGAGGGGATTGAAGAGAGATTCTCATGAACAAGAGAAACACAGACATCCATACATAAACCCATGACAACAGGTAGTAGCCATAGTCAACTACTGCATGCACTCATCCAACGTACATAAGAACACACAGAGATATAGATATAGATAGATACGAAAACAAATACAAATCCATATATACACATATTTAGATAGCTCGTGTTGAAAAGACAGAAGAATTTCGAGGCTTCTCTTTACCATCAGGATTCTTCGCTTCCTCGTACACCCTGCCTCTTCACGTCACTCCTTCTACTAGTGACCTACAGTCAAGCACTCCCCTCTCTTCTTCTTCTCCTTCTCCAAGATTTTTCTCTCTTACAGCCTCCTCATGTAAATCAGCCTTATATACGGAGAAGAGAAGCTTCCTTCATCCATTCATTTCGGCAAGAGTCACGACCGCTCACTCAGTCTCTCCCTCCTAAAGAAGCTCTCTCAGTCTCACTTCCCTTCCAAGAGAAACAAACGACAAGCAAAAGACACGACCACAACAACAGCACCTCCTTCTTGTTCTCCTTCTTCTTATTCGTGTCCTCCTTCTTCTTATTCTTGTTCTCCCTCTTCTTTCATGTACATGTTATGTTTGCTATCCTTTGAGAAGGCTTAGCTTCTTCGAAAGGACAGGACAAACACGAAAAGCCAAAAAAGCAACGAAAGAGAATTGAAGACGTCAAAGAAAGACACCTCCCTCCCTCCCTATCTATATATATATATATGCATACCTGCATGCGTATATAGATACCTATCCATAGCTAGTGACAGATGTATCCCTCTCTCTACTACATCGATTGGAGATGAACTAACTACTTTCTCCTTCTTCGTTTGACACCTCATTCTTTTCTTCTTCTTTTTCCTCTGTGGTCGCGCTCGTGAGAAGCAATGAGGAAAGACAGAAAGAGAGAAGAGAGTTGAAGAGAGATTTATATGAAAGGGAGACTATCGATTCTCGAAGGTAATGGCGAAGCCTCCTTCTTGTTCGGCTAGCCCAGCGAAGATGGGTATCTCCATCGATTTCCCGCTGAAAGAAATAGTCGATGCTGGAAGGACAGCCACAGCTATCAAATCTGACGCAGGATAGAACACATCCTCTGCTGTGAAACTCTTCAACTACACATACACAAAGAAACAAAGAAAGAGAACAAGAAAGAAAGAGTGAGGAAGAGAGACAGACTGAGAAAGAAAAATATTCAGCACGTCCCCATAGAATCGTCATAGCTAGATGTGTTAGGCTGCACACCCATACACATCTCAACTATATACATATACATATATATAGAGAGAGGGAGACAAAGATACATATACATATATATACATATACATATTAACATAACCGCCTCTAGGCATGCTGATAAACTGGAGAAGTATCTATCTTTAATCTATCTATGTAGTGTTGTTCTATGTATGTATACACCATGAGAATTGCTGTATATACAGCAGAAGATGAGAAGAACACCCATTAAGCGACAGAAGCTAAACCGTTCATTCACTACACACACACCTCTTCTTCTTCTTTTCTTTCTTTCTTTCTTTCCCTCGCTCTCTTTCTAACTTCCTTTCAGCATGAAGGTGCGGTCCTTTCTTTCTGTCTTTCTTCTGGCTCGTGTGGATATCTTCTTCTGCTTTTACCTCTTTCTTTTCTCCTAAGCCTAGGAGTTTGAGTTGTCTCTCGTCAAGATCTTGCTTGGAAATGATAAGGAAAGAGCCCTGGTACTCCTTCGTCAGCTTCACAAAGAGACACAAGCCTTGAAGAAAATCTCGTCTCTCCTGCAAGAGAGCAGAAAGAAAACCGACACAACAAGAAGGAAAGAAAGAAATGAAAGAGAGGAAGAGAAAGAAAGAAAGAAAGAAAAAAAGACAGGTATGAAAGAGAGAAAGAAAGAGAGGAAGGATATGAGTGAGACAGAAGGAAAGAGATGAGCGTTTCCAAACAATCCCCAGAGTCTATAAGAAGAAAAGAAAGAAGAAAGAAGAAAGAAAGAGAGAAGAAAGAAAGAGAGACAAAGATTCCTAGGAGCTTTAACAGATGTTTGTTTTATCGCATCTACGTGGTATATATCATACATACCCACACACTCATCAAGACAAGTAGACACAGGTGGAGAGGTGTCTACTATCTGTCGATCTATCTACCTAGCTATCTACCTATCTATCTTTGACCTCTCTATCTCGTAAATGTACCTATATAGAGAGAGAGAGTTTGTGATGGGAGAGAGGGAGAGTGTGTTGGGAGTACCTCTCTTGCCGTAATTCCAGGGCGATCTGTTTGAAAGATGACTTTCTCTTTCTTGTTAAACTTGAACTGAGGGACCTTCACCTTAGGCAACATGAAAGCCACGGCGTCATCCAACACACTCGAACTCCACTGCCCTACCCACTTCATCTGAGAAAGAGAGAAAGAAAGAAAAAGAAAAGAAAAAGAAGAAAGAAGATAGGGTCAGAAAGCGAATCGAAGAGATGTAGAGAAAGTACATACATATGACTGTGCAAGCTATAGAGATAGAGTGCGAGAGATATATTGATAGATAACGGGGGACAGAGATAGGTCGTTAATATGAGACATGCAGGGAGTTAGTTACAGACAGAGAGATAGACAGATAGATTAGAGACAGATAGATAGATACACAGATGGATTGAAAAGACAGATTAGGGGCAAACAGATAAATACAGCATAGAGAGATAGAGAACAAATAGAGAGATAGGACATACTTCAAAGACAGATGGATAGAATTTAGATTGAAAATAGGTAGATGAATAGATTGGAGAAGGAGAGACAAAAAAGGGGGATAGAAGTGACGACTGCCCCAGGCTAAAGATAGATCGAAGAGAGGTTGAAGAGAGAGAGAGACTGAAGACAGTATAGTAGATAGATCGTTGAGATGAGTAGACTGAAGATAGATGAGGGCTGGATTGCAGAAAGATCGATATGTCGTCTGAGACGTATAGGTGTGCTGCTGTTGATCTACCTGTGTCTTATCAAAGATGAGATAGCATCCCGCATGATCAGGGCCGACAACTGTACTTCTTCTTCTCCTTCTCGTTGAAGGAAGTTTGAGCATATTTCCTCCTCCATCTTTTTCGTTCTTGTCCTTCTTCTCTTCGCCACTCTCCTTTTCTATATCTTCCGGAATCTTCACCTTCTTCTCGCTCTGTTTTCCCTTTACTTCGTCTTGCTCACCCCCTTTGTCTCCTCCTTCTAGACTCTTCTGTGATAAGGAAGAAGAGGAAGACACCTGCTGGCTAGAAGAAGAGGAAGAAGGCGAAGGGATAGAGTTTTGGTCGTTTGGCTCTACGGTGGACGGTTTCACGTTGACTTCAAGGAGTCTCGAGAATGGATCGCTACTCTCTCTCACTGGCTGTGCCATCTTGATGGAAGTGGAAGAACTAAAGAAAGACTTAACAGAGAGAAGGGTAGGTAGATTGAAGATAGAAAGACAGATTAAAGATAGGCAGATAGATAAAGAAATAGATAGATGAGTGAAGGTAGGTATGTCAAGATAGGAAGGTAGAGAGACTAAAGGTAGATAGAGTAGGCTTCGTGAGACAACGATGGAAAAAGAAGAAAGAGGGGGGATAGATTTCTCTATAGAAGAAAGGAAGAGAAAGAATTGACTGTCGCTACTCGAGAAAAGACGACCGAGTTTAATCTCTTTGCAAGTCCACAACCTTAACAGAAGGTTTACCCGAATGCTGTATCACTCTCACCGTAGCGTACTTGCTTTTCTTCTCCGGGTGAATATCGATGTCTCTCTTTTTACCAAGAAAGAAAAAGGAGAGAAAGAAAAAAGAGAAGGAGAAGTACAACTCCTCGTTCACTAGAGAGAGGTCTTTCTCACCCCAATGGAGACAAGAAAAGGCAGAAGAGCGAATACCGGAGACAGGTACGAAACGAAGAGACGGCTATCTGGATCAGAACGGTCAAAACGAAAGAGGAAGACAAGCAGAAAAGAAAGCTCGATACAGCTAAAGACTCCACCTAGATCATCTTAGAAAGAAGAAAGAATCTTTTGCTTGGTGGAAAAGATAAGAAAAAGCAAAAAGAAGTCTCTCCTGGCAAACCTAACCTGCCATGCTAACTCTCCGTTGACGAATGCGATCGAGCTTATGGTAATGAACTAACTCTCGAGTTTTGCATGCACGGAAACTCCATCCAGAGACAAAAAGATAAGAAAGAAAACCGGAGAGACGCCCAGGAGAAGAAGACGGAAGGGGGGATAGAGACGAGCTCGAGGAAAAGCACCAGCCGCTCCTGTGCTTGTCGTAGTAGCGACGCGCACAGCAACGGAAAGAGAGACGGCTGAATGAATAGCTAGATAGATAGACCAAGGAGAGAAAAGTACTAGGGGAGTAGAATGAGGCCGCTTCGAGGTGGATGGTCTTTAGCCTTGGCTTTTTCTTTGGAAGTTCTTCTATCGGAGTAAGTGAAGCAGCGAGCGCGAAAAACGACTGTAGACGGAGGAAAGAAGAGAAGAAAAGATCCTAAACACACAGGGAAGGAATCGTCTTTGATCATAAGCCGGGCAGGAGGACGTCAGCAAGGCTTCAGCTAAAAGAGAGAGGGAGAGAGAGAGCTCTGTTCTCTCCCTTTTTCACTTTGAGAAACGATAGGAAGAGGAACGAACTCCTCTCTCGTTTTCCTCTAGGAACTTCCTATTTTCTCTCTCACCTTTAGAGTCTTTCCTTCACCAAACAAGCGAGGGAGGTATAGATGTGGAGACGGAAACAGGAGAAAAATAGATAAGAGGAGAGAAATATCACAAAAGAAGACGAAGAAACAATGGCAGTATGACGATAATGGGAGAAGAGGCGATGGATGCGGTGCATGTGGAGACAACCTCTGGCTAGCGGTCTGGCGTCTGTGTTGGCTAGCCACACCCCAAGAACATCGATGTGTATATACACCTGAACCTTGTACACTTCTGCTATCCATTGTCACTGCCACTCTTTTAAGAAGGAAAAATTGGAAAGCACACGAAGAAGAAGAAAGATATTTGATGCGAGGAACTTGGAGTCAGGAAGAGAAGAGGAAGAAGCCGACGAAAGATCGAGGAAAGATGATCAACATCGTGAATGGTGGAGTGGAGTTGATGTATGCGCAGCAGACAGAGAGGGCTCTTGAAGGTTTTCCTGAGACGATGCATACACGAAAGGCCTTTTTATGTGTCTATCTATCGATCTCTTGAATTGTTCGGTCTGTGAGATGTGTGAAGAATCATCGTCTTATAGATAGGAGTAGCGGCTATCGTCCATCTTCACGTTGTGTATCGAGGTGTTTCTTTCATTGCCTTGGGGACTGTAATCGTACAGTCTTATACACAGACACAGAGGGGGATGAACAGAAGGCATTCAGTCAAATCCAAAGTGAAGAAGGGTGATCAATATGTATGTACACATGCACGTAGGTATGACTATCTGTATATTTATGTTTATGCATATCTACTATGCATGTACGTATGAATATATATGTATGTATACCTATGTATACCTATGTATCTATGTATATGCGTAAACACGCGTGTCTATAAAAAGGTTGCGGGGTGGTGATACATATCGCGGTGGATCGCGAGAGAGGGGAGGGAGTGAGTTTGATCAGACGAAAAGTTTAAGAAAGACCTGAAGATTGACAGATACAAGATGATAAAGAAATTTCGTGGTCAAGTCAGTCAAAAACGATCTTCCGTCTTTCCCTTTAGTGAGTGGTACGGAGATGAATCTATTGGGTCGCTTTCTACCAGATATAGAGAGATCAAAGACAGATAGATTCACTTCAGATACGTCACAGATATAGATGGATTGAATAAAAGAAGGTAGGTAGATACAAAGAGGCTTAGATAGACTCAAGAGAGCGAGGGAGGCTAGATATGTGTGTGGTTAGAAATGTACATCTATATATATATATATGTACATATGCACATAGGCATGAATGGATCGATAAAGTCATAGTTAAAAGACTCTAAATGAAAAGGCAGAAGAGGAAAGTCCGGAGGTTCAGACGTCTTTAGAGAAGAAACGTTCTCTTTCTCCATCTGTCTTCTTTCAATCATATCGACGATCTTCTCTGTTGAGGACATCGTGAAAGAGAAGGACCTGTCTTCACGTATCTCTTGACTGTGTTGATGAGGAGAGAAAGACGGCAAAAACGTATTCGACGACCTCTATCTCTCTCTCTCGCTTTATGTTTAATATACATATATACATATATATATATATATATATACCGAGAGAGATGGAGTACCTGAATATGAATACTACATACTAGTGGGAGACGTCGTTACTCATCATAGCAGCGATCACTCATGCTGACGCCTCCTCAACAGACTCTCTTCACAGGCACTGCTCTATCCAGATGTGTAGAGGGTGAAGATGCATGTGATAGGAGAAAGGGCGTCCGAGTGTCCCGACTAGACGGCTTGTGTCTTCTAGAATTACCTCCGCCGAATCTCTAAAGAAGAGACGCACTCCACGCTATCTATACGTGGGTGTACATACACAGGGACCTTCAGATATACAGTGACATATAGACTCGTGCATGCAGATTCATACATACACACACCTACCTAGAGATGTACATGTTTTCTTACGACGCAGCTGACGTTCCCGACACCTAGCCTGTCTCTCCATATTCCTGGTCATCCATTACCTAGAGGACTCATCTCTCTATCAGAACGTATAAAGATTTCTCCTTTTTCTTTCAAGCTTTCTTCAAGTCTACCTCGACACACGTTAGCATGGGATATGCGCCGCCAGCCTGCTCTATGCCTACGCACATACAGACTGTGTGACTACTATATCTTCTCCTTCACGAAGAAGGGGACCCATATCAACTCTCTCTCTCCAAGATAAAGCTCTCTTCTCATGTTGGCGCAGAAGCTAAAGAAGTGCCAAGAGGAGGTGAAGAAGAAAAAGAAGAAAGACTAACACCGCTATCCCTGTCATGGAAGAAGCTGAAGAGCTCTTCTGTCTCGACCTATGAACTCCCTTCATCTTTCTCTTCGAAACACAAGAAAAGATACAAGAGAAAAGAAGAAGAGGGGAAAACAGCACGTGCATGCAGACAGACCATCCATCTCCTCCTGCAATCCTACTAGTCGTCGTAGTTGTTTTGTCTCTCGCTGGACGACCTAGAGCAGGCGTGTCGGTTGAAGCGTACGTACAGCAGCATCAGCCGCACACGAGCCTTTGACTGAGATAGAGACAGAGAGATGGCAAGAATAAGAGAAAGTTGAAAGAGACAAGAAAACAGCTGAAAAGAGAAAACATACGACTTCTTTTAGAGAAGATTGTTAGGTAGGGAGCATTGGGACTTCATTTCTTTCATCTAGAGACTTCAAAGCTCCATCCTTTCTCAATGTGTGTCTGTGAGGCTTCTCTCATCCCTTAACTGACTTTCTTGCTGGAGAGTCCCTTGCGTAGAGATCGATGGTCGCGAAGGATAAACAGACGACGTCATCTTTCCCGGCTCACTTTGTCATTTGAGTCAGGTGTACGTACACTCGAAGAAATAACTAGATGCGGATTGACGCTTTCTTCACAAGTCCCGTTGGCTTTTTTCTTTTCAACTTGTTTCTGTTTCTCTTAGCACGCTTTTCGATTTCGAGACATCTGTCTCTCTATCTACGTGATTAAATGGATCATCGGGGTAGATGGGAGATAAATATGTAGAACCTCCTCCCTTTCTCTCTTTCTTCAGTCGCCGCAGGAGGGACTCCAACAACTTTTAGATCGAAGAATAACGATCTTATCTTCCTTTTCTTCACTTCTGAAAGCGATTCCTTTCTTTATGAGGTCTTTCTCCTATTGCCTTTCTATTTTTCTTTCTCCGTTCTTTCTCTTTTCTTTCTCATCTCCGTAAACAGAGAGATCTTTCTTCATGATGAGAACAGGTGTACATACACCCCAGGTCCATCTTTCATGCAGTCTATTCCTCCTTCGTCGGTTAGTTCTCTATCATCATGTTACTCTATTCTATCGTCTTCTTTCTTTCCTCCTCCTCCTCTTCTTTTTCTTCTGCTTCTTCTTCTCCTCAAGACTTCACTGAAGAGAAACACGTCTTTACTTCTGTGCAAAAGAGATAAGCAAGAGAGCATGAGCTGACAGGTCTCTCTTTCTCTCTCTTTCTCTTTCGCTCTTTTTCCCTCCTCTATCATGGAGTCCCCTTCCTTCACTCCAAGGCAAATACCTCTCTTGCCTTCGTCATCTTCATCCCCGGCACCAGGAGGTGGGGGGACAGGAGGTTGTGGTGTACATACACCTGAACCCCGCGGAGATCCATGCTGTCATTCTTCCGATAGTAAGAAGATGAAGACATCTCCTCCCTCCTCATCATCCTCATCTTTGGCTTCATACTTCTCCTCTCTTTGCCATGTCGAAATCTCTTACGAACTTGTCTTATTTCCTCTTCCTTCTTCTACAGATGAAGCTCTTCAGAAAAGACAGTCAAAGCTCGATACTTTTCTCTCGACTACTACTAGTAGTAAAGAAACTTGTACAAAGCAAGGAGGAGATGGTAATTCTCTATCACCCACGACAGCGTCTGCCTCTCTTCAAGGTGTTAACCAGTCTGCACCTCGTGGTGTCCCTTCTGAAAGGAAAGATGATCTTCCTTTTCTTCCTCCCTCTTCCAACTCTTCTTCTTCTTCCTCCTCTTCACAGGCCTCTAAGTCAGACTCTTGTAGCAATCCCAAGACAACTTTACCTACAGATCTAGGACCCTCAGATTTCCGCTCCTCAGTCCTAGCTCCTTCTTCTTCTTCTTGTAAGCCCGCACACCCCGTAGTGGATTCCGCTCTATTGCCGATCTACGGAGGTGCGCTTCATCCTTATACACGGACTTACGACCCCGCTACAAGCCAGTATCTTCTCGGAGTCAATGAAGAGATCTCTACATCTGTTGAGCTCTCTATCAATACAAGAAGACGACTCGCGTCAACTCCTCGCGCGAATAGCAGTGAGAGGCCTACACCGTCCAGTCTCTCCTTCACATCTCCTTCTTCTTCTTCTACAGGAAAGAAAGGAGATCCAACTACTACTACTTCTATGTTCCCCTCTCTGCGAGTTCTATTACCTTCTACATCTATGGGCGGGGGAGAGGAAGAAGACGAAGAAAAGAACAACAAGAAGAATGAGAAGTTGGCTGGCTCTGATCTTCTTCAACGAGAAGAAGGGAACTATCTGGAAGGGGGAGTGCGTAGTTCTCCTTATTCTTCTTCATCCTCGTCGTTGGCTATGACACAAGAAGAAGACAAAAAAGCTAGGAGATGTCGAGAAAAGAGCCGAGAAGAAATGTATAGGAAAGAGACAAAGGTCTGCGGGGAGGTGTTTCTAGGGAGAAAGAAACGCAGTCTAATTCGATTGAAGAATCAAGCTGTAAGTGGAGTTCATTGTCATATCTCCTGGTGTATAGACACCTCAAAGCTTCTTCAGTTAACTGAACTTCTCATCCAGACAACCCCTTCTTTCTTCTCACCTTCTTCATCTCCACCTCCTTTTCTTCTTCATAAACATCGACTTCTCTTTCCTCTCTCTTCTTCTCAAATCTCTCCTTCTTCTTCTTCTTTCTCCCAGAGCGATGAAGTCTCTCCCTCTCATCATGCTTCTGTGAAATCTCGAATATTAACTCCTTCTTCTTCTTCTCTTCCCGTCCATGACAATAGTACCGAAGAAAGAAAGCGCTCTTCCTCTTCTTATCCTTTCCGCTTTCGTCTTCCTTCACAGAGATCAGGCTCTCTTCTCTACATCGATGCCGAAGACGTCGAACTCTTTTCCTCCTCTCTAGATAGGGCTACCTCTCTTCAATCTAGCAAAGAACGGAAAGATGAAGAAGACGAAAGAAGATCTTTCTTAGTCTCTTCCTTCTCACGGCCCGGTTTAACAGATGTGCTTACACGCACCTCTTTAAGAAATCGCCTTCTTCTCTTTTCAAAGTATACCAAGGAGACACACCATAGCCAAGGGGGAGACGAAGAAGAAGAAGATAAGGAGATAGACACCACTCATACACATGAAGAAGAAGAAGAAAGAGAAGAGAAGAAGAAGATGATACTGAAGAAGAATCGAACAGAGAATAGAGGAGATCCAGCCATCTCTCCTCATCCTAGCATGAATGGAGATACGTCTCTTCTTCATTCCCAAGAAAACGAAGAAAAGGACACCCGTGGAAAAGATCCGCATAAGACCGCTTTTCCAGATTCTCTACAAGACCTCACTCCTGATATTTCTCTTCTTCTTTCTCCTTCTTCTTCTTCTCTTCAATCTAGTCAGAAGGAAGGACAATGCGGAGCTGTGCACCTCTCAGTTAAAGATGTATCGACAAATGGCAGTTGGATAGCGAAGAGAAAGCTAGCAAATGCCAAGACTTCTCTATGGCCTTCCAGTGCGGTTCTCGCTCTTAGTAAATCCTGTAAGCTCTCCATAGGTCTCTCTCCTTATACATAGAGACACTGCATCTCTACAGAGATATCGAGTGCATACATGTAGATGCGCATATAAAGATATATGCAGGCATACATATATATTGACATACATACAGATGCGTACATGTACATATAAACATGTCCGTACATATCTATACATACAAATACGTACATGCATCTGTGCAGTCGTGCTCTTGTCTCTATCCTTCCGATACTGCAGTGAGTCTAGGTCTAGCTTTGTGTCTCTAGATCTCCTCTTGATGTGCCTCTGAATGCCCGTGTCATGGAGCTTCGAGGATGCTTCCTCTTTTTATGGACGGGAGACGTTCTTCCTACTTATTCTTCTCAGTGTTCTATCATTTTTTCTCTCTTCGACACATGGAAAGAAAGAAAGAAAGAAAGTCTTCTTCTTTTGTATTTATCTTTGTTTTGTATAAGATATGTCTCACATAGCCCCTCTTTCAACTGCCTACCTGCACTTCTTTTCTTGTTTCTCTCCTCCTCCTCCTCCTTTTGTCTCTTCTCTTCTTCTCCTCCCGGTCTCTCTTCTGCTTCTCCGTCGCGCTCGTTTTCCTCTACTTCTCCTCGTTCTTTTAGAATTCTTCTGTGAACTTCTCTTCTTCCTTTTTTCTCTTGGCTTTCTTGGAGTCTCTGTCTCTTTCTCGTCGTCGTTATCGATATAGGAGAACCCTTCATGTATACCCAGTGGAGACACATTGAATCTGAGGTGTATATACACCTGGAAAATGGAGGGTATGGATGATACTTGTGCAGATTCGTCAACCGACCCTCCTGTCGCTGCTTTCCGGTGGGCTTTGGCTGTGAGGTGGAGAGTTATGAACGAAAGAAGCGACGAACACGTAGACGAAGAGGAGGAAAAGAAGAAGAACGAAACAAGCACCGCGGGCGAGAAGGCAAATGAAAGATATCATCCATCTCTCTCTCGCGGAGAAGGAGGAGTCAAGATCCTACCTGAAAGGGAAGACGATAAAGGTGAGGGGCGGTGGGCAGCGCGTGTTCCGCGATTCTCTTTTTTCTCGTTCTTCGTTTTCTTCGGGTGTACGTACACCTCAGACCTCGTCTCAAATTCTGAACGATCACTCTGAAGGAATAAGAATTCCCTCGTACCGTTCTTCATCTGAGAGTGCAAGGGATGTCTGTGTGTGTCTTCTAGGTGTTTCTTCTTCATCTTGATCTTCTCCTGGCTGTATGAGTGTCTATACAGCAAGAGAACACTTGGTAGAAAAGCAGACGTGCATCTTCTTGTTTCGTCGTCTTCTTTTCGCTGTGATCTCTGCGAACTTCTGGGACCCCTGCGTAACTACACACATGTCTTTCTCTATCTGTGCATATCTCCCTCGCTATATCTTTCTCTTGCCTTCTCTCTCTCTTTACATCTATAAATATTTGTATATATATACATACGTATATATGCGTACACGTGTAGATGACTAGTTAAGAAAGCATAAGCATGGAAAGCTGACGACGCAGTCTCTCTGTCTGTCTATACGAGGTGTCTTCTTCTTCGACATACAAAGAGGTACCGGTATAGGAGCCATGGAACACATGATAGAT
The DNA here is from genome assembly GCF_002600585.1 of Cystoisospora suis. NCBI lineage: Eukaryota > Apicomplexa > Conoidasida > Eucoccidiorida > Sarcocystidae > Cystoisospora > Cystoisospora suis. The sequence goes on along the minus strand of NW_027156213.1, from coordinate 13,490 downwards.
CTAAATCTTTTTCCGTTGGATCTACATATAGACACCTACTTACGTGCCTAAATGTGACTGTGGCTCTCTCTATGCTGGCTGTGTATAGATAATGCTACAGAATGGATTCTTCTTCTCCTTTTGATAAAGTTCTTCTCATTCATCTCTCCTCTAATGATCAGTCGTTTCTCGGAAAGAGAGAGAAGAACCTTTCACGCTTATGCACCTATCATGACACACTTATATCTATCTTCACTGTATTTATCTAGCTCTGGTCTATCTTTCTTTCATCTCTCTCTCCTTAATTTATCTGTCTAAAAGCACTTGAATTCTCCGATTTGTGTGTGTGTGTAGGTGAGTGAAGATTGTACTTTCCTTGTTCATGCATTCATGGATTGGGCTTGGGGTGTATATACACCCGATGTCTGTCTTCTATGATGATGTATCTATAGTAATACTCTACACAAGTCCGCACCCCACGTAGGCGTAATAGAAGGACAACTCTCTTGTTGCTTTCTTATCTGTTTCTTTCTTTCTTTCTCTCCTTCCTTTTCCTCGTTCAAATGTACCTCTGTCTCTCTAATTATGTACATATATATACAGAAGAGCTTTCACGTCTTCCGTCTGTGTATAGGCACACTAGAAGAAGAAGGCCAAAGGGACTGCAAGGAGGTTTCTTCTTCTTCTTCTCAGGAACTTCTTGATCTTCCCTTGACAAGCTTTCCTTCTCATGAGACGTCGAGTGTGATGGATCCCTCGAAAGCATCGACGATTGTTCCTTCGAAGCCACAAACGTCGATGCATTCCTCTCATCATCGTCCTCACGAAACTCCCGAGGGGGGAGAACAAGGCGAAGAAGAAAAGGAGAATAAGAGAAACGATGTGAATGCTCTTCAGCCCAGCAACCACACGCCCTCTCCTATGAATCTTTCTCGGCAGGCTAGGTCTCCACGTGAAGAAGAAGAAAGTGAGAGAGAAAGTGAAAGAAGGATCCCTTCAACGAGTAAATTGCTATCGTGTACAGAGGGCGGAGTGAACAAGAGGGACACAGTAGGAGAAGAAGAAGAACGAAGAGCGAAGGTCATGAAAGAACATGAAGAAATCTCCAGTCAAGCAGAAGAGAGGAGAAAGACAGAAAGCAGAAATGAAGAGAGAAAGGAAGCAGCCGAAGAAGATAAGAAGAGCGAGAAGTCTTTTCAATTCGAAGATACGGACAAGCAGAAATCTCAACAGCAGAGAAATCAAAAAGAAGAAGAAGGGGAAACCGGAGTGTACAGACAGAGAAGAGGCAACTCTCCTGATGTAGCTTCTTCTTGTCTGTCATCTAGCGAGAGGAATGCGTCTCGGGAAGAAAGACATGTGGAAAGACAGCAGCTTGGTCCGAGTAGCCATCAGAAGGGCGATGAGTCCAGTCTCTCTTTCTCTTCTTCTTCTTTTGCTTCCTCATCTACAGTCATGGAAAGACAAGGAGAGCTCTTCTCAACACGAAGTCGAGAGGATAGAGAGAAAGAAAAAGAGGAAGACGATGGATCGATAAGAAAGAGAGAACGAAGGCAAGACGGTGAGAACAGATGCATAAGAGAAAAAGAAAAAGAAGAGCAGAATACAAAAAGAATGAAGGCTTCAACTCTTAATGAAGATAGTAGGCCTTCTGTCGGAGACTCTTCTACAGCAGCGTCTTCCTTCTCATCTACCACGTCTTCTTCTTCTTCTTCTCTTTCTCGGGTATCATCTGAAGAAAACGAGGCTCGAAGAAGTGTCGACGGACTTATCAGCAGGCCCAAGGGAGTAGGGAGGGAAGCAGGAGACCAAAGAAAAGAAGCAGAAGATGATGAAGAAGAAGAAGTAGAGAGAAAGAACGGAAGAACCTGCGATACTTCCGACACAACAAGAAGAAGAAGCTTAGAGAGGGGGTCTCACAATTTTCCGGCGGGCTCTCTCCCCTTAACTCCTTCGTCCGCGTCAGAAGGAGGACCTAGAAATCCTCCCCATCTGCAACACCTTCGGCAAACAGTAGGAGGGGGAGGAGGCAGTGGACGTTTAGCTCAGCAGTTGAAGAAGATAATGGAAGAGAAGAGATCTCTCGAAGACGAAGTCCAGCAGCTCCTACTTGAAAATGAAGAGTTAAGATTTCTACACCAAGTCAAACAGGTACGACTGGCTGGGGCTTCCTAGTCTTCTACAAGAAATCTCATAAAGAAGAAGAAGAAAAAAAAGTAGAAGAGATTCCAGATTTCTTCATACTTAGTCACGATGCCCGCTCTTCCTCTTCTTCTCTCAGGTCCTCTGGGATAATAGACGTGGAGACAGTCTAGCTATCCTCCTATTTCTTATCAATGCAGCCCTCTAGTATTTTGATCTTCAGATCTTCTTCAGTTCAGCTATCTATTTATCTATCTTTATCTATCTCTCTAGGTCTCTTCAGTCCATCTGCGTACTGAGGTACCGCTATTCCTCTTTCTGTCGACCCACCCCCCTCTTCATCCACGCGTATGCGTGGACGCAGCAAACGATCTTCCCATAAGCTATCTATCTATCTTTAATCTATCTATCTATCTACCTACCCCTCTTTAGTTCTGTCGCAATCTTACTATCCGTAATCTACCTAGCCAGCTATCTTCAATGTATCTGTTTAGCTGTCTGTCTGCAATCTATATCTGTCTACCCATCTATCTATGTTCTATCAATCTCTCTAGGTCTTCTCAATCTGTCTGCAATATCCATTCAATCTCTTTTTAATGTATATATCTCGGGGTAACTTAACTAGGAGGTTGGCTTTCCTTCCTTCCCTCCTTCATCCTAAGCCCGATTGGTCTAGACGAGCAAGACGAAGAAACCTCTTCTACTTTCACCGTTCTTTCTTTCTTTCTCTCTCATTTTTTTTCACATTAGGAAGAGGAGAGCTTGGCTCTAGAGAGGATGAAGGAACAGCAGGAAAAAGATCTTAAAGGTGAGCTAACAGGGTGGAAGACCGAGGAATCGACGTACGCACCTGGAGAGCTACATAGCGTAGATAAAGATAGCCACCCCCTCTTTCATGAAGATCAATCCGTCTACATACATCCATGTACATATGTATGTAGGCATAAAGATATATGTATATGTATATAGGCATATAGGTATAGGTATATGTATTTAGGCTTATAGGTATATGGGTACATGTATTTGCATATAGACTCACAGATATATGTGTATGTATATAGGCATATAGGTATATGTATATATATATATATGTGTGGAGAAAGAGAAAGGATGTGAAGCTAGGAGAAAGGAGGCAAGTTGTACTGATACGTGCCACTATCTCCTAGATAGCTAAAGCCATAAGTCCACACATATATGAACAGATAGATTGACTAAGAATATATAGATAGTTTAACGATAGATTATAGATAGATAGATAGATAGGTGAAGATAGATAAACTAAAGATAGATAGATGGGATGTGCGCTGTGTGAGAGGGGGGGGAGCGCATGTGGGTGTGGTAAGTGCATGTCTCCTTCTCCTCTTTTCTTTTTCTTTCCTGTCCTTTTGCCCCTTGTGTGTCTTTAGAAGCACGCCAGATGATCGAAGGCTTAGAGAAGGAAGTCGCTGAGTTGGCTAGGAAAGAAAGAAAACTTCAAGGTAAGGAAACAAAGCACTATCTATCTATATATATATATCTCTCTCTGGATGTTCTCTAATAGAAGATCAAGAGAGAGGGAAGGGAGGATGGGAGGGAGAACAAGAGGGCTGCTCTAGAGGATGACCTTGATCGAAGAGGAAGGCTGTGATGGTGAGGGGACAAATGAGAAAGAAAGAAAGAAAGAAAGACAGAGATGAAAGAGAGAGAGAGAGAGCGATGTAAGAGGTGGGTGATAGACTGTTCGAATGGATCTTCCTGTCTTTTTTCTATAAGATTTTCCTTCTTGGAGAGAGAGAGAGAGATGAAAAGAATGCCACTCTTGTATGTTTTCTTTCTTCCTGAAGAAGATAGAAAGAGTTTTCTCTCTATTCAAGACTGCCTGCAGAGGACCTCTTGGCCTTTCATTACCCCGCGTCTCCTCTGTGCCTCTCACATTCTCTCCTACTATGTCAACTCTCTCTGCTTCGTTCTCTTCCAGAGACAGACTGAGACAGAGTGATGATGGCTAGATAGAGAGATAGATTGAAGATATATAGATAGATAGATAGATCAGAGATAGGTAGATAAAGGTAGAGATGTGTATGCATTGACTGCGTTCATCTTTTAAGATAGAGAGAAGAGATAAAGAAAGCATGAAAGAAAGAAGTCGAGAGGAGGAGGGCGAGAAGAGATGCGAGTGATGAACTCATTGAGATAGGCGAGTTGTTTCGAATTTCCGAGAAGACAATTAAAAATGACGACACTCTTACTCCTTCTTCTTCTTTTCCTTCGGGGATTCCCTAGAGATTTCTCACTCTGGGTCTTTGCAAGAGAAGCTTCTCATGTTCTAGATGAAGAGTAGGCAGGCAAGGTGTCTTCTTGGATGTATTGCCTATTCATTTCTGTCTCGTTTGCTTTTCTTTTAGAAGAACGAGTGGAGTATATGAAGACAGCTCAAGAGACAATCGATGCTCTTCAGCATCGAGAGGTAACAAGACAAGGAATAAACCTCTTCCAAGCAAAGTAGCGCTGTCGAGCTAATGCTATCGTGTCTTCGTGTCTTGTACTAGCTAGTCGTCCCCTCTGTCTTTATGTCTCCTAACAAGGGAATCTTGGAATGCTCCGCATACGTACGCCCATCCTTCATATAGCCATGTAGAGAATCCTACATAAGATCACGCGTAGACAGACAGATACATTAAAGATAGATAGATAGATAATCTTATATATGTTTGCCGCATACCCGGGGCGCCTAGTGATATGCACCCCACATGTGCGTGCATACGTCTGTAGAGATTAAATGGAGTTATCTGAAGGCATCCAAATTAGTATCAATAAAGACATATGTGAAGATGCATCGACTTACATAGTTGTACATATAGAAATAGGAACGTGTCTCGGTGTATAGATAGGTATATATCTATATATCTGTCAAACAGAAAGAAGACGATTTTCTCTCTCTAGGTGTCTACATCTTACTATCCTGTTACTTCCTCATACAGGTGACGGGTGAGGTGTATATACACTTCAGATTACAGATGACCCGGTGACGATCTTCTGCATCCTCATCCATTCTTACGAGACAAGCCTTTCTGAGATGTTCTTTGGTTTGAGTATAAACTCGTCTCGTCTCTTTTCTTCCGAAGAAAGAGTGAAAGCTTTTTTCCTTCCTCCCTTTTCCTCTTCTTTTCTTCTTGCTTCTTTTCGCAGTTAGAACTTCAGGTGTCTCTTAGAGAAGCGTGTAGAGAGCGAGACGAGAAGAAGAAGGAAATCTCTTCTCTTCTTCAGACTCTAGAGGAAGAGAGAAAGGTATGTGTATATGTTGCCAGTATGTGTGTATGACGGACAGAGGGAGAGGAAGAAAGTGAGAAAGAAAGGAAAGAAAGAAAGAAAGACTGATCGAAAATATAAGGGGAGAAAGATGACCGTGTCTCTTCTTCAGATTCCTATACCGCCGCCCTCAGTAACCTGCCATTCAAATATATCTGTATATATATATATATATACAAACGTATATGTATGTATCTGTATCTATATATGTATATATGTGTGTGCTTATTATTTAGATTGGCTATGTATGGACTTCACACGCAGGTAAGGAGGAAGGACAGAGGAGGTCTGACATCTGCTTCTTCTTCTTCTCGTACAGTCTCAATCTCATACACACATAAACATATATATATATATATATACATACATATATACATACATACATCTATTCTTATAGTAACGATATAAATAGACTGTGACGATAAAGATAGATAGATAGATAGATAGATTTAGGATAGATAGAGATGTGAAGGCTGTAGGGTGGGTAGGTGTAGTATGTATGTCTGTATATAGGTACGTATGTTCGTGTCTGTATTTTTTCCTTCCATAGGTGTGTGTGTTGTATGTAGGGATTGATAGAGTGCATTTCTTCATTCTGTTCATCTCTCAATTCCCGTCTTCTTCATGCTTTTCCCCCTTTCAAAATTTCTTCCTCTTCCGCATCCTTGTCACTCTCTTCTTCTCCTTCTCTTCCTCTTTCTAAAGAAGGAGAAGAAGACGACGCGTCTCGGCTCCACACAAGTATGATGAGTGAGACTCTTCTTCAGGCTTCAGCAACGAGGGGAGGTGGTATCTCTGCAAGAAAAAGGAAGATAGAAGAACTGAAGTCAAGCAGTCACAACGATAATAGAGAAGAAGAAGAAGATCTTTCTCCTAGAAAGGTTTCTTCTTCTTCCTGTCGACCAGAAGAAAACAAAGAAGAAGGAAGAGGAGGAGGAGAAAAAGAAGAAAGGGAAGGAGAAGAAGAACAACGAGAGGTGAATTCGTCTTCGATGATAGCAGCGATAATGAATGAAGAAGTAGAAGATCACGGCGGCGGCGGTACTCGTAAGTTGCCGAAGAAGAAGAAGATCGAAGAGAAAGAGGAGAAAAGTTCAGAAACGAAAGAGTTTAAAGAAAATGAAGAAGAAGAAGAAAGAGATAAGAAATTTCATCTTGGACGTGATCTACTAGGCGGAGCGACCATCGAGATACACAGCAGGAGTCATTCTCTCGAGAGAGCCGTTCTATCTCGAAAAGAAACAGAGATGAAGGAGAAGAAGAGTGGTGACGTCTCGTCTGTCCTATCTAAGGACGAAGAAGAAAGAAGAAAAGCTCTTCACAAAGAGGATGCCCCTCTAGTCATACAGAGTAGTAGGATCCATCATAAGCACCATGATAAAGACAGCGCAAAGGAGAAGAAGAGCAACAGCGACCGACCACAAACCATGGAGGACTCTCTTCCTCTCCTTTCTTCTTCTTCTGATCTAGATCATATTTCTCCTTCCTCGTATCCTTCTCCCCTGCCTCCTTCTTCTTCTCGTACACCTTGTACACCTTCAGTAGAACATGGAGAGAGAAAGAAGATCCTCAGTCATGAGGATTCCTCTTCCCCTCTTTCTGGAGAAGGCGAACGTTATCAAGCAACTTCCACGACCTTTTCTTCTTCTTGTTGTGTATCGAGAACTGAGAGAGGAGAGAAGTCGACAATGGCTATAGATGAGAAGCCCACAAAGGCCAAGCATCTCTTAGGTCATCGAAGATACCACACAAATCTCAATAGTATCCCTCCTATGGATCTGTACGATAGGGATCAGGCCCCTTCCGGACAGAAGAAAGACTTCTGTTTCTCTTCTTCTTCTTCTTCACCCCCCTCTACCTCTACCAGTCTAGAGAAGAATGTAAGCGACAAGATGCAACTCCTAGATCAGCGTCACTCTCTTCTCCCTTCTGTCTCTTCGTCTTCTGCTTCTGTAGCTCTTTCTTCTTCTTCTTCTGTGGCTTACGAGAAGTTCAGAAAGATCGAAGAAGAAGAGAGAAGAGAGAGAGAGAAGAAGTTCCAGCGTCTCGATAGACAGGATGAACTGATTAAGAAACACAAGATGACGTTGCCGTCTCGAGATCAAGATAAAGAAGAAAAAGAAGAAGAAAGGCAAGCGAGTCGCCGAGAAGAGCAGCGATATAACCACATGCTCTATCAAGACCAAATAGAAGGCAGAGAGCGCTTTCTTCATCTAATGAAAGATAGAAGAGGAGACCTCCAGGGGGGAAGCAGCGAAGGTCTTTCTCACAGTGAGATAAAAGACAGCGATCGTCTCATAACTACCAACAGGAGTCAGAGTCAAACGAAGATTTCTTCTTCTTCCTCTTCTTCTTCTTCTTGTTCAAACCCTGCGTCGTCGTCGTTGTCCTCTGAAAGCAATCAATCCCACCATCAGACTAGTCTCTTGAACGATGATATACTTAGCTTCTTAGAATAAAGAAAGAAACTTCTTCTTCTCTTCCTCTTCTTTTCTCTGCTCTCTCTCTCCTCTGTCTCTTTCTGCCTCATTGCCTCTCCTCTCTGTAGCAGTCCATTCATCCATGTGTATCTGGACTCTCTTTCTCTACGTTGCAAGCGCTGATAGCGACAAAGTTAAGAACGATCTTCTCTTGAGCTTTCTCCTCTTCTTCTTCTCTTCTTCTTGAAGAACGTGACGTCTCTCCACGCTTCTGCTACTGTTGCTGAAAGGGAAGAAACAAGATTTGGCTCAACAAGGAAAAGAAGGAGAAGAAGGAAAGCCACGATGCGGAAGAGAAGAAGAAGGGAGTTTGGAGGGGGGGTATACACACATAGATGTAGGAGGCATGTATGAGACTATATAGGTCCGCGTGTAGAACGTGTCTATGTATGTAGTCTTTCTCTTGAAAGGACAGGTCAACTCCTACGACTACAGGGTTAAAATTTCGTCTGAGAAAGAAGGGATCGGGAAGAGAAGCAGAAGATACCCACCTCATTTCTCTTTCTCCTTCTTTCTCCTCCCTCTTTGTAACCTTGAGAAAGAGGGAGAAGAAGAACAAGAGACTTTAGGGTTGTTTCCTATAGAGGAAGTACGCCTTTTCTTCTTCCTCTTCTTCCGATTCTTGAAATACTCCTTCTTACCGTCCTTACGACATTCCTCCTATGTTTCATCTTTCTTCCTTTCTCTCTTTCGTTCTTTCGTCCTGTTTTGCTTTCGTTTCATTCGATTCTTGAAGTGAGAGAAGAAGATAAGATTAGAGAGAAAGATTTAATGCGGTCAACCTACGAGGCGAAGAGGAGTCGTCGAAGTAGTTACACGGGGTGTGTGTGTCGTGCATACATGTATAAGCATATGCGTACATGCATAGATACATACAGAGGTAGGAGGAGAAGGAGGAGGAGTTGCATGTGGGGTGACGTTTCGAATGTCTCATCGTTCGCATCATTCTGAGGTGTAAAAGGAGAGACCAACAGAAGGGAAACAGAAAACTCACTCTTAACTTCTCTCTTTCTTTCTTTGTCTCTCTTTTTCTTTCTTTCTTGGACTTTCTTTCTTTCTTTCTCTTTTTCTCTTGTTTGATATGTTTCCTTTTGAAGTTTGGGCGAGTGAGAGGGACCTCTGTAGGGAAGAGATTGTCTTGTGTTCTCCAAAAGGAGGAAGTCTCATCATTCAGATCACTCCAACCCTCCATTCGACGATCTCTAAGCATCGATGCTTAGAAGATCTATAGAGGGAGAGAGACAGAGGGACAATCGATTTGGTCTTTGATGAATATCATCATCGACATAACTAGCTAGGAGTCATCCGCCCATGTATCACATCGTATAGACTACGAGAAGGAAGTCCATCTATCTATCTATCTATCCATCTGCGGCTTTATCGGAATAGAAGAAGAAAACAAGAAGAGATTTAGATCCGTAAGAAGACTTCATAGAAGCATGTAAGGTGATGCAGGTTGAAGATAGAGAGAGAGATGGAGGAAAAGAACTTCGAGACAAGATAAGAGCTCTCTCTACCCAAACTTCTTTCTCTAATCGTACACACGAGACTGACTGGAGGGGGGGGTTTGGAGGGCCGAATGCTTGCACCAGCACATGTATCTGCAGCTCTGTCAAGACGCTTGAATGTAGATATTAAAGATGTATACTTATATGTATGCGCGTGTATATGTATGTATGTGTACGAGAAGTGAAGGAAGGACAGTCGAATGGAAATGATACGAGACTAAAACGAATAAGAAGAACCGACCATCTCTACTTGACGTGTGGAATACACAAGATATATATAGATATATATATATATATATAGATATATATAGGTGACGTGGAAATCCAAAGGAACGAAGAGATAAGAGAAGAGAGAGAAGGGCTGAAGTCAGTTGGAGGAGAGAAATGGCAAGCCCATGCCGAGAAACAGAGACCCAAGAGAAGAAGCAAGAAAAGCGAAAGAAGAAGAAGAGAAAGGTCGTCGCGTCGATATCGAAAGTAGTCATAAGACCTCTCAGTTGTTTCTTTCGCATGTATCGCCGGAACGTCATGTTTCATTACTTCTCTCTCTAACGCCTAAATAGCACGAATCTATCTATCTATCTATTTCTCTCTCTCTCTCAATCCTTAGACTGTCGCATGGGTGTGGCAGAGGCTATTTCTATTCTCTCAATCCGAGAAGAAAGCAGAGACAAAGAGAAAGAAGAAAGAAGAGAAAGAACGGTAAGGTACTACAAAAGAGAAAGACAGAATAGCTTTCTTCTACTTAGAAGGTCGTTGCTCGAGCGTATACTTTTCCTCCTCGTCGTCTCCAATTCTGTATTCAAGAAGAGAAGACAAACCCTTCGTCTTTTTCGTCTCTTCTACTCGACAGAAAAGAAACATATGCGGAGGTCATCGTCAGAAGCATGATGGCGTTGACGATCAGAAAAATCCAAGAGGAAGATAGTCACAAAAAGAACAAGAAGAATAGGAAACATGCACACATCTCCCACATCATTGGGGTGTATGTACATACACCTGACTGGTGAAGACAAAGCCCTGATCCGGTTTCTTGTCTTTCTTTCATCTCGGGAGTCAAAATGACTATCTTCATAACGTAAATCATACGTTTTCAAAGAAAGAAGAAAGACTCCAGAGACATAGAAATCTTCCAGCGTCTCAAGATAGATACTCCTAACTCAATCGACTAATTGACGAGAACGGAAGCATCTCTCTCCTTAAGCTTTCTTTCTCGCTCAGCAGGCTGACGAAGGAAAAAGAAGACGCCGATGATGGTTTGTTTTCATTGAAGCGTGTGTAGCAGTCTATCGAGGACTCTTCTTCTTCTCCTCCTCCTCCTTCTTTCCTCTCTGATGCTGTTGATCTTCCTCGAGATCTGCAGCTAGCGTTTCACGAAGTCGATACTGCTTCAAAAGTCGATCTTGTAGATCGTCGATACTCTCACGTACTGCCTCGGGTCTCTTATCGACACCTTCCCCTGCAAGCAGCAAAGGGAGAGAATAGGGAAAAATCTCCGAGAGAAGAAATGCAAGGGGAGACTGTCTCCAGGAAAACGACGTAGGCAAAACAGCCACCTTTCCTACAGTCACGGAAAGCTCTCTCTCTATGTATATATATCTATATCTATATATATGATGTGTATCTACGGCAGACCGACGTGGGCGACGAAGCTACAGAAAAATAGAGACTGATATCTAGACAGACAGACCCGTACAGGTATACACTATTGATCCATTTAAAGCTATCACGTCTACACCCTAGATATATAGAGAGAGATAGATAGAGATGAAGAGAGAGATCGGTAAAGACATGTCCTATGTATGCAGACGTCCTGTAGTACATGGATGAGAAGCTTTTAGAGAGGGCGAGCAACAGAAGCATTCCAATACTGCAGTCGAAGAGTCACAGTGTGCCTAGGCAAGAGGCCTTAGTATGTAGGCGTACACAGATAGATACCTGTATAAATACATAGGTAGATATGTGCATAGATAGATGGGTGTACGCATAGGTAGAGAGACATATGTATAGATAGACAGATGTATGTCTGTACAGATAAATAGATAGATAGATAGATGTGTGTGCTCGTCTATGATGAGTTGTGAGGCTTAGGCTTGTATGGTAAAATATGAGAACCCCCCGCTACATGATCCTTTTTATCTTGTTCATTCACTTCTCTTCTTCTTTTGACTTCATCCCCACCATCACATACACCACGACGAATCCACTCATCTACGTTTTTCCGCGATATCATACATATATATATGCACACATGTACAGCATACATATATATATATATATATACATATATAAAGTCTATATGGCTTCATATACTACGAAATCAGGAATGTCTAGATATATATATATATACATATCTACCTTGATCATTGTCTACGTCTACTTGTGCATAGATACACGTGCATAGTCACTACACATAGAGAAGAGGTGTCTATATATCTGTGAATCTGTACACAGTAGAAGAGGAAGAAGGAGGAGACTCGAGTGGGTATGTTCATACGATTGCTTATATACAGCGTGCTCTACTTTTCCACAAAACCGTCGAGATAAGACTTCTGTCGTTGAAGTGTCTTCAGAACATGAACGATCATAAAATGTCTGTCTCTTCAACATACCTCTAGCTATGCGTGCCTCTGCATCGAATTCAGCTAGCTGAGTTTTGAGGTGCTTCTCTTCTTCGATCAGCCACAGGGGCTTGATATACTTCACAATACACCCGCGCGCTCTCATCTTCTCTAGGTAGTGCAGCATCTCGAGATTCGGCCGCGCCTACAAAGACGAAAGAGAAGAAGAAGAAGAATGTGAAAAAGATGAATGAATGATCGAATGAATGAATGAGAGAGAGAGAGGAAGAATCACCAAGGTCAAAACAGGAGAGAATGGAGACGAGAACGTCAATCGCAGATCTCAAGAAAGAAAGAAAGAAAGTCGGGTTTGTTTTATTTCTATCTCTATGGACTTCCTGGTGGATTTGGCTTGAGGAGATTTCTATGCTTTTCTCTCTATTGTGACGACGGAGAAGTATTCTTACGAAGACTCGGAATGTCGCAGCATCATCATCATCATCACGACGGGCGGCAGTTCGTGTCCTCTTCAGGTGTATGTACACCTAACTATCGCTCCCCCTACCTACGCGATCATGAAGACTTTTCATTCTTCTTCTCCTTAATCTTGAAGTCAAATACATATCAAGAATTCTCTAGGTAATGAAAGAGGTCATTTTGCTCTGACGCTCTGCATGCAGCTACGTAGAATCCTGGTATCTCCTTACAAAGAAACGTCTCCTTACCCCTCCGTCTCTCGCCATTCGCACATATAACTATACATATACATACACGTATATCTATACATATCTAAATACATACAGGTATATATATATATATCTATATGTACCCTGTACGGGTGCTGAGAGGAGAGGTGACCGACTGAGGAAGACAACACGGTAAGAGAGCAAGTTGACAGTTCCACAGGGAAAGTGTATTTCTTCTTTTCTTTCTTTTCTTTCGATTTCTTAGGATGAACTGCACAGCGTCGATCTCAGACCGTAGGCACGCTGTATTTGATTTACATACACACTGCATGTAGCATTCCTCTAGGCATAGATGATTCGCACTATATGCGGAAAGCAGAGATCATCCACAGATAGTCCTATACATATACATCCGTTGTGTAGACACCTGTATAGACATCTACGTACACACAATAGATGTGTATGTCTACATAAGGATGGGTAATGATACGTTTCTTTCTTTCCTTTCATGGAATAATGAGAATCCCTTCACAGGAGATTTCTATACACTGCAAGCTCCTTTCTTAACGCGAGCAAACGACAGGACGCATACAAGAGATATCCGTCTATCTATCTGTCTATCTTGTATATCCAGCGAAAAGGAAGATAGAATTACGAAGAAGAAGAAGAAAAGGAAGACATACAGTTCGAGGAAGGACTTCGAACTTATAGGGTTTGACGTGAGCTCTCAAATTCAATCGATTTCGATAGACAATGATGACTTCTCCTCCGACACGTCGGATAGCATCGATGGACGATTGGTCCGCTCCCGACACTTCGATGCTAATCTTGTAAGGAAAAGGATAG
>NW_027156212.1:0-323 GCF_002600585.1 Cystoisospora suis | reverse complement strand
TTCTTGGGTTGCCTTCACTCTGGTCCGTTTTTCTGTCCTCCCAGCCAGCGCCTTCTCGCGCTGCTCCCCATTCCTTGCGTTGGTTCCTGCTCCTTTACTTTCTTGATGTTCTTCTTCCCCTTTACTTTCTCCTCGCTTGACCTCTCCTGCTCCTCTCATATTTGCTCCTTCTCTTGCATTGTTTCTTTTCCTTAATTCTCCATGCCTTTCCTTCGCTTCCTTTTTCACCCGCTTTCCTTGTGTGTGTGTGTGTGTTCTTTTTAGCTCTCTTCTCTCATCCTTATTGTTTGCTTTACTTGGTTCTCCTGCGACTTCGCCTGAGC
>NW_027156211.1:0-317 GCF_002600585.1 Cystoisospora suis | reverse complement strand
GAAACTCCTACCATCGAGCTCGACGTGGAATGGGTCGAAGCACTTGTAGGAATCGATGGAATGCTTCGCCCGTGTCCTGTAACGCAGAACGATCGTGCCTTGGAGTCGCACGAGAGCCGCTGCCTCACCGCGTACGTTTGTTCTACCCCTTGGCTCTTGCGTTTGTGCCCAACTTCGGTTGATTTCGGCTCATTTTTCTTGAGTTGTGTTCTTGTGTTGCCTTCAGGTATCGTCTGCTGCGCGAGGAAGGCGGTTTTCGTCGCGCTGAGCATCCTCTTCCCCGTAAGTTCTCGCCGTTCCAATGTTGCTCTTGGCCT
>NW_027156210.1:712-1153 GCF_002600585.1 Cystoisospora suis | reverse complement strand
GACTCAGAAGGGTGGATAACTATCGGTTCGGGGAGAAGCAAAAACGCTAAGTTGAACGGTACGGTCCTAAGTTCTGAACAGGCTAAGTGGCAGCAAGTTGGGCGGCAAGCCGGTGCTAACGATTTTAAACCGGAGGAAACCGGTGTGATGGAGTTGGCTCGGACACGGGACACGGGTCGTGCAAAACACGGAGCGAAAAGGGAGAGGCCAGCCCAGGTGTTCTGGGTCCATCAAACAATGGGACCGGTCTCCGCTCGGCAGCACGGGCNNCAGCGGAGGCAAAAGAAGCACACGGGAGGATGGGTGGAAACAATACCCACGAAGGTGTATTGCTTCAGCCAATACCACGCAAAATGGGCGCGACGACCCGTCACGAAGTGCCGAAGACACATACACTCAATCGCCCGTTCATCCACACGACGGCGGATTTCGTTGGTACAC
>NW_027156210.1:0-262 GCF_002600585.1 Cystoisospora suis | reverse complement strand
AGCAAACGATACCTAAAGGCAACACAAGGACACAACCCAACAAAAAGGAAATTAAATCAACTGAAGTGGAGCAAGAATGCAAGAGCCAGGTGGTAGAACAAACGTACGCTGTGAGGCAACGGCTCTCGTGCGATTCCAGGGCGCGATCGTCTTCTGTTTCGGGGCACGGGCGAAGCATTCCTTCGATTCCTACAAGTGCTTCAACCCATTCCACGTCGAGCTCGATGGTAGGAGTTTCACCTCGCGCGGCACTCTGCGAAAA
>NW_027156209.1:0-290 GCF_002600585.1 Cystoisospora suis | reverse complement strand
CAAGAGCCAAGGGGTAGAACAAACTTACGCTGTGAGGGAACGGCTCTCGTGCAATTCCAAGGCACGACTGTCCTGCGTTTCAGGACACGAGCGAAGCATTCCATCGATTCCAACAAGTGCTTCGACCCATTCCACGTCGAGCTCGATAGTAGGAGTTTCACCTCGCGCGGCACTCTGCGAAAACAAAGACAAAAGCAGGAGAACACCACAACCTATCTTTTCGGGAGCGATCCAGAAGCCTACTAAGCCAAGCCAACCCAGTAGAACACGGAGCCAGAGCCAGGCCGGGC
>NW_027156208.1:1358-1633 GCF_002600585.1 Cystoisospora suis | reverse complement strand
CTGCCAGTTGTCCTGAAGACGGACGCCTCGAAATATGCAGTAGGAGCAGTACTTGAGCAGGAAAATCAGCCGGTTGCCTTTGAGTCCAGAAAGTTATCGGACCGGGACAGTTTAGCCCCTGCGTATGAGTTAGAGCTATTCGGTGTAGTTCACGCCTTAAATAAGTGGCAGATTATGCTAGGCAGTAAGAAGATAGTCATAGAGACAGATCATGCAGCATTGCAACACTTGCTAAGTCAGAAGAAAGTGACACCGCGGCTGGGAAAATGGCTAGA
>NW_027156208.1:747-963 GCF_002600585.1 Cystoisospora suis | reverse complement strand
AAAACTTAAGGTCCAAGGTTTTGGACGAGTGTCACACGACACCAGACTCGTAGGACACCCAGGAGTCGACAAAACGTTGGCGAGTGTACGTAGGTACTTCTGGTGGCCAACTATCGATACTGATGTCCGCAGTTACGTGGAGGCATGTCATGCATGTAGGCGAGGAAAGAGTTCTAACCAGAAGTCGGGAGGTCTGCTACAACCCCTCCCTGTGCC
>NW_027156208.1:0-303 GCF_002600585.1 Cystoisospora suis | reverse complement strand
ATGGATGCGCCCCGAGTCCACTCATAGCACGAACTCTGAATGTCCATTCTACTGTGCAGCACGATATACTACCTCTCAAACACGCATTTGTTCTCAAGCAGTGCCGTCCGAACTTGCTGACGGCTCAGGTATACCAGAAGAAGTACGCAGACAAGAAAAGAAGACCTGCGAGCTTTAGGGCAGGAGACAAAGTCTGGCTTAGTTCTGAAAACATTGGCATTGATGGCTTCTCCACAGTGTTGAAGGACAGATATCTCGGGCCATTTAGAATCCTAGCAATGATAGGCAAGTCAGCTGCACGTT
>NW_027156207.1:638-1784 GCF_002600585.1 Cystoisospora suis | reverse complement strand
TACGCACACAAGTACACATATGTCGTCCCTTGAAGTAGTCCATGGATGCGCCCCAATTGCACTCATAGCGCGAACTCTGAATGCCCATCCTACTGTTCAGCACGATGTATTATTCCTCCTACACGCAGTTGTTCTCAAGCAGTGCCGTGCTACCTTGCTGAGGGCTCAGACATATCAGAAGAAGTACGCAGACAAGAAGAGAAGACCTGTGAGCTTTAGCAGAGGAGAAAAAAACTGGCTTAGTTTTCAGAACATCGGCATTGATGGCTTTTACACAGTGTTGAAGGACAGATATCTTGGTCAGAATCCTAGCAATGATAGGAAAGTCAGCTGCACGTTTAGACTTACCACCTACCATGAGAATGCACCCGGTGTTTCACGTTTCTTTACTGCGACCGGCCAGAGAACCACCACCGCATATCATCCCTCCGCCGCACACACAAGACTCCGTCAGACGCGACGGGGGGGCAGAACAAGTCATTCGTGCAATCTTAGACCATAGGGGCGAAGAGGAGGAAGGCACTCTGGAGTATTTAGTGCAGTGGTACGATCGCGCTGAGTTTTGGCTCCAGTCTGCCGAGCTCTCACATGCTAAGGCAATGGTAGCGAGGTATAAGCAATTCCTTCACCGAGACAGCGAGCTCCAAGGAGCACAGATAGCCAGCACGGAGTAGTGAACGGTTGTCTCGTCCACGAAGTGGCACACCATCAGGCTGGCGTCTCAGTTGCTTGTGAGAATCCGCGTGCTGCGTGCCCGACTGCGGTCAGTTGTGTTTTCTATGAGGGGGGGAGAGGTGTCACAAGTGACTAGTGACACTCCCATGAAGCATCGCCGTGCAGTCACCACGTAAACTGCAAAGTGTTCCACCTGTGATGACTGTAAGCCGTGTAAGTCAAGCTGCAAGTGTTTACCAGTGATGCGTGCAAAGTATTTGGCTAGTAACGCGTGACACGAACACTTTCTAATGAGGGAAAGAGGTACAGCGAGAGTTCACTTGTGACAGTAGACGCTCAAGGCGGGACCGTGGGTGCGACGAACTGTCAAGGCGGTTGCGCAGGCATACACGGAGTTAGAATTAGTACGTACGGGTAGACCTATTGTTAGCTAGCGTAATTCTTTATTTAGCGACTAGCTACTGTATTTTA
>NW_027156207.1:0-289 GCF_002600585.1 Cystoisospora suis | reverse complement strand
ATTTTTCTGTGGCGAAGGTTCTTCTCTATTCTGTGAGGCTGGGTGTTTTCCTCGATTTTTTGGGATTATTCCCCAAGGAATAACTCCTTATTATATTTCTTTGTAATTAGCGTAGGACCTGCGGGTAGTAGCCTTCGCCTTGGCTCTGCCTTGTTTCCCGTCTGGGCCATTGTGTCAGTTTTCCGGCAGTGGCCCTTCGCGTTCTTAGCTTTATTACAAAGTGGTGGGCACTGCGAGGAATCGCTACGCCCTCGGTGGGGAAAGTGTCTTTTTTCTGTGGAAAGTGGCC
>NW_027156206.1:0-251 GCF_002600585.1 Cystoisospora suis | reverse complement strand
CTCATAGCACGAACTCTGAATGTCCATTCTACTGTGCAGCACGATATACTACCTCTCAAACACGCATTTGTTCTCAAGCAGTGCCGTGCTAATTTGCTGAGGGCTCAGGTATACCAGAAGAAGTACGCAGACAAGAAGAGAAGGCCTGTGAGCTTTAGGGCAGGAGACAAAGTCTGGCTTAGTTCTCAGCACATCGGCATTGATGGCTTTTCCACAGTGTTAAAGGACAGATATCTTGGACCATTTAGAAT
>NW_027156205.1:0-321 GCF_002600585.1 Cystoisospora suis | reverse complement strand
AAGGCAGCTGCACCAGAAGAGAGCGAAGGGGTGGAACCGAAGGACATTCAGGGGCTAACAGAGAGGCTAAGCGGCATAAGAGGAGGTGAGCCAACTACGAGTCTTAGTACTAAGGTAGTAAAGATCGCTAGAGTGAAGCTAAGGTTCCGAGAACGGTGGGCAAAGGGGAGTCAACAGAGAAGACGACGCGGGAGCCCGAGGCTCGCGAAAGTTAGAGGGGTCAGCAGATTAAAGGGAGAGACTAGAGTCAAAGTAAGAAGAGGGTTAGCCCGAATTATTAGGGAGAAGATCACGCGGAGGACGGAATCTGCGGACAGGGGG
>NW_027156204.1:0-391 GCF_002600585.1 Cystoisospora suis | reverse complement strand
TCTTGTGAGGTTGCATGCAAACTGTGTGTATAGACACCGAGGGGTGGGATAGGAGATACCTATTGCTTGAACTTCGCTATTTGACTGCGTATTATTGCCTTGCCACAGTGGAGATAAAAAGAAGTTTCTCTTTCTCTTTCTCGCATTTCTTTCTGTCTCCATACCCCTCTATGATGGTCTATATGAAAGTATATACAGGCGCATGTGTGGCGATAACGACGACGTGCGTATATCTACGCGTGATAGTATCTGTGGGTATGCCGGTCTGTCTGTATCTCCGAATATGTATGTATTTCTTTGTCTGTACGTATATAATGCCTGAGTATGTATTTGCCTATGCATGTGAGACAGAAGTGCATTCAGCGGTGGTCTTTCCTTTGGATTGTTGGAT
>NW_027156203.1:1719-2917 GCF_002600585.1 Cystoisospora suis | reverse complement strand
CACCACACTAATCCCACGCCCTAGGGCGGTTAAAGGAGGGAAGAAGCGCGTGAAACGCACGGACCGCGTGAAAGAGGATACCTTGGGGCGAACGCAGAAGGAAGCAAGCATCCTAGCAAGTAGGGGATTGGAGGAAACAACAACTGTCGTAGACGAAAAACCGCGATCGCTCGGTCCCGAAATGAGAAACAGCGGATGGGCGACTGGACGAGGCCGGGAGGCAGATCAGCAGCATGCGGGGACTCACCGACAGGACCCGATACCGCCACCAGGAATGGTGATACCTACG
Organism: Cystoisospora suis; assembly: GCF_002600585.1. NCBI lineage: Eukaryota > Apicomplexa > Conoidasida > Eucoccidiorida > Sarcocystidae > Cystoisospora > Cystoisospora suis. The sequence goes on along the minus strand of NW_027156203.1, from coordinate 2,628 downwards.
TCAAACGGGAAACATGGTTGAAAACGCTGCGCAGAGCGCACGCCAAAGGGAACTATCACGGCAGGATGGTACCGAGGCCTAAGGAAGGTTAAGCGGGCAACCTTAGGGATGTCAACAGAGAAGCGGTCCTGCAGGAAGGCACAAACACACTACTCCACACAGGAGAAGCGGCAAATGAGTCACCAAAAGCAACGTAGAGCGGGACAGACCACACTAGAGCGAGGCCTACCGGGCGCGCTAAACGCCCCAGCAGCAAACAAACATAGGCAACGCAGCCCGGCAGCAGACCGACGTGGAGGAAACAGCACAGCAACAGGCCAGGACAGGAATAGGGCGGCAAGAAGAGGAACTGGCGCACGAGAGGCAAGCCAGGAACAACAGCGGACCCACGGCGGAACTACGCTCACCAAATATAGGAGCTCGGTCATACGGGGGGATCGACGGGGAGGGTTTCTAGGACGGAAACCCGATATTTCCTCCAGAGGAAGCCACGGCTCGAACTCAGAAGACGACATAGTGGACGCAAGGGAGGAAACGCACGCGGGAGAGAGCTTACGGACGCCAACGCCGGACGCATGCGATCACCAAAGGACCGCCAAGGACCCACAGCAACCTCCGAAGCAGCCGGAAACCTGCAGAGCGACACACAATAACACAGAACACCGCGGAGAGGGAACAGAAACGGAGAACGAAGTCGAATTCCCGAAAGGACAAATCCGGCGGCACATGCACCAGGCGAAGAGGCGACGGTATCACCAAGATCCAAGGCGGCGGCACGGCCCCGATAGACACAAAAGATGGAAGAAACTCAAAGGTGAGAGAAATGGAGGAAGGACCTCGCCTGGAAAGGGAAGAACTAGGAAAGGAAGCAGCCCGCACAAAGGAGGGGACCCGAGGAAGAGGCGGAAA
>NW_027156203.1:562-1464 GCF_002600585.1 Cystoisospora suis | reverse complement strand
AAACGGATAGAGCGCAGCGGCGCAAGAGACCCTAGATGCGGCCGCGCGGCGGCAAAGTCGAACCGAAGGTTAGCCGAGGGGCGACGAACGGACGGTCCAAGGGGGCGCGCGAGGCCCAAGCACCCAAAGGCGAGGAAGAAAGACCAAGGGAGCCTAAAAAGACGAAGGAACCTGCAAGAAAGGAGAAGAAACAACACCAAAGCGCAAATGGGAACCGTCAGGGAGAAAAACGAGAAAAAACGAGCCCGAAACAGGGAAGATCGGCCAAAGACCACCTTAGAAGCAGGCAACTTCGCAGCCCGAGCAACGCAGAACCGGAGCAGAGGGACCAAAGAAGGAGCACGTACGCAGCCAGTAGCACATAGGAAGGGAGGAAAGAACACGTGCGGTAGACCTAGAGCACAGAAAAGGGAAAAGAAAGGACTTAGAAGAGGAGAGGACAACCCGAGAGAGCGGCAGGGCACGCCAAGCCGCGGAAACCGAGCGCATGCAAGTACCGTCAGCAAGCCACGAAGCCTAGAGCGCGCTCAAGGAAGCGGAAAGGTGGCGGAAAGGGCGGAAGTTAGGGGAGCAAAGGCGAATGAGGACGCAGAAGGGTGCTATACCATGATTGGGACCCCGGAAAGACGAGGTAGAGAGAAGGAAGAGACAAAGACCGGTCAAAGGCCGGGAAGGAAAGCAGGCCCGGGGGGGCTAGCTAGCAGACCGAGGCACGAAGGGCCACCGGGAGAGAGCGAACGCGTAGGGAAACAAGGGGTGAGGCTGCCCGCAGCAAAACACGAGCCGCCCACCGTGATCATACGAATTAATAGTCGGGCGATAAAGGCCTTGATCGACTGCGGAGCAACGCGCAGCTTCGTAAATAGACAGCTAGTGCAAGCAGAGGGCTGGGAGACCCACAC
>NW_027156203.1:0-506 GCF_002600585.1 Cystoisospora suis | reverse complement strand
TCTACTGGAAGCCGAATTGGAGGTACTGGGGTGGACAGGAGCACACCTTTTTATCGTTGCGGAGATAAAGCAGGAAGCAATTCTAGGAATAGACTTCATAGCGGGCACCGGAATGATCTGCTCCTTCGCGCAGGGTCAATTCTCTTTTAACAACCCGGAACAACACCCACCGAAAACGGAGCAAACGGGGGGGCAGTGGAGGCTAACGAACGAAACGATGGCGGAACCAAGAAAGCTACCAATGGTACCAGAGGAGGAACTACCGAACCTCATGTGGACCACGCCAAGGGCAGAAAGAAAGGGGACGACAAAGGGAAAGGACCCCAAAGACAAAATACCATTTGTCCTAACTTCTGAGGACGAAGAGGAAGAACCCGCAACAACCCCCAAGAAGAGGGCCCCAAAACGTAAACCCAGAACCACCACTCCAAACGCGGACAGAAGAAGGTCGGAGGAACAACCATTCAGGATAGCAAGGGTAAAGGAATCGGAAGAAAGCGACCACG
>NW_027156202.1:0-382 GCF_002600585.1 Cystoisospora suis | reverse complement strand
ATTCTACTGGAAGCCGAATTAGAGGTATTAGAGTGGACAGGAACACACCTTTTTATCGTTGCGGAGATAAAACAGGAAGCAATACTAGGAATAGACTTCATAGCGGGCACCGGAATGATCTGCTCCTTTGCAAGGGTCAATTCTCTTTTAACAACCCGGAACAACACCCACCGAAAACGGAGCAAACGGGGGGGCAGTGGAGGCTAACGAACGAAACAATGGCGGAACCCAGAAAGCTACCGATGGTACCAGAGGAGGAACTACCGAACCTCACGTGGACCACGCCAAGGTCAGAGAGAAAGGGGACGACAAAGGGAAAGGACCCCAAAGACAAAATACCATTTGTCCTAACTTCTGAGGACGAAGAGGAAGAACCCGCAAC
>NW_027156201.1:8814-9088 GCF_002600585.1 Cystoisospora suis | reverse complement strand
TGCGTATAGTATTAGTGGTTGAAAACTGTGGAAAACCTCTCTGAAATTAATTATGGTGATCGATGCTTAATTTTGGCAGGTCGCTAGTACGACCTCGGAATGTACGGTTACGCCGGGAATTTCCCCGGGCGATTTTAGTTCCTTTTACGATTTTATTTAGTTTTAAAGGTTCCGTTGTAGAGTACCCGCGTCCAATTTTGGGTAGAGGTTCGTACAAAATAACCGAACCCTACGGACCTACGTAATAGAGCAGTACGTAGGCGGGACAAGGTAC
>NW_027156201.1:0-8564 GCF_002600585.1 Cystoisospora suis | reverse complement strand
ACACTCTCAGCAAGAGAAGAGGCCGTAGAAACCGTCGCAGCAACACAGGAAGAGGACGAAGACAGCTCAACGCTCGGCGGAGTGCTCGAAAGACGCGGAGTGGCGTCGAGCCCAGGCAAGGAGCGAGGGGTAGACGCAAACAAGACCGCAAAGGCGGAGTAGTCAACACGAGAGGGAGAGACCTCATAGGGCCGAGCCGGCGTGCTGGAAGCATGGCCAGTGGCAAAATACTCGTAGTACAGGGTATCACACCCGGGGGGCGGGTGGATGGTCAGAAAAAGCCTAGTCGAGTGCTCCAAAGGCCAGGGACAGCCCAGATGGCGCCAACAGCGTGTGAGAGAGAGAATAAGCTCGGTAACTGGTGGACGCTGGCTATCGACGTAGCAGTACTCCACAAGAAAAGCCTCGCGCTGCAAGAGGGGCAGAAAACAGGACAACAAAACACAGAGAAGAAACCGGAGAAAAGCAGCAAGCGAGCAAGACCACACTCTAGGAGCCGCGAAAAGAACCAAAGAGCAAACACTAGATTGGGGAAGCAACGAGAGAAGAACTCACCTCGTTCTCCGAAAGGGAGACGAACGAAGTGCACCCCAGGCCACCACAACGGATGTACTCGTGACGCTCAGCCTTGCAGTACGGGGTGGACCACATCGCTACCCGGCGCCACTGCGACACGTCACCTGCAGGACGGGCGCCTAAGGCCACAGATGATGCTAGCAACACAAAGGGAACGACCTGGGAGGGGAAGTAGCCGGACGCTAAGATCTCCCGAGGGAGGGACTCACCGTAGCGGGAGCTGCCCTCGAACTCCAACTTATCTTTCCGATAGACCCTGCAAGCACGAACAAACACACAACTACAACACAAACAAAACATGCAGCACAAAAGAAAAGACAAGGAGGAGCTAAGTGCGAAACACGAACGAAGAAACCCCCTAAAGGAACAACACCGATCCCACGCCCTAGGGCGGCTAAAGGAGGAAAAGGGCATGTAAGACGCACGGGCCGCGTGGAGAAGGACACCTTGGGGCAAACGCGGGAGGAATCGAGCCTCCTAGCAAGCAGGGGATTGAGGGAAGAGACAACTGCCGAAGACGGAAAATCGCGCTGACCGATCGAGAGGGCGTAAACAGCAGACGGATGGCCGGACGAGGGCGAGAGGCAGCTCAGCAGCATGCGGAGACTTACCAACAGGATCCGATACCGCCACCAGGAATGGAGATACCTACATGAAACGGGAAACATGGCTGGAAACGCTGCGCAGAGCGCACGCCAAAGGGAACTATCACGGCAGGATGGTATCGAGGCCTAAGGAAGGTTGAGCGGGCAACCTTAGGGATGTCGATAGAGAAGCGGTCCTGCAGGGAGGCACAAACACACTACTTCACACAGGGGAAGCGGAAAATGAGCCACCGGAAGCAACGTAAGACGAGACAGACCACGCTGAAGCGAGGCCTACTGGGCGTTCTAGACGCTTCAGCAGCGAACAAACGTAAGCAACACAGCCCAGCAGCGGGTAGACATGAAGGAGATAGCGCAGCAGCGAATCAGGACACGAGTAAGGCGGTAGGAATAAGAACTGGAGCAACAGCCAACAACCGGGAGCAACAACGGACCAACGACGGGGCTACGCTCACCCAATATAGGATCTCGGTCATACGGGGAGATCGACGGGGAGGATTCCTAGGGCGAAAACCCGAAATTTCCTCCAAAAAAAGCCACGGCTCGGACTCAGAGGACGACATAATGAACTTAAGGGTCGAAACACACGGGAAGGAGAGCTCACGGACACCAGCGCCGGACGCATGCGATAGCCGAATGGCCGCCGAGGTTCCACAACAACCTCCGAAGCAGCTCCGAACCTGCGAATCTACGCGCAATAACACGGAGCACCGCGGAGAAGGAACAGAAACGAAGAACGAAGGCGAAATTCCTAAAAGAAGAATCTGGAGGCGCATGCAGCAGACGCAGGAGCAACGGAATCACCAAGACCCGAGGCGGCGACGCGGTTCTGATAGACACAAAGGAGGGGAGGAACTAAAGAGTAAGAGAAGTAGAGGAATGGCTGCGGCCGGAAAGGCATAAATTGAAGGAGAAAGCAGTCCGCACAAAGGATAGGACCCAAGGAAAAGGCGGAAATGGAGAGGAAGTAAACAGCAGCGGCGCAGACAGGACCAACCGCGGGCCAACCAAGCGAGAGGCAGAAGCAGGAAGGCAAGGGTACAGGCCGAGGAAGGCCTAATACAAAAAACAGCCGCGAAAACGGGAACTTTGCTCAGATCCAGCCCCGGAAGAAGGGAAAAACACAGAAAAACAGGGTATGACCAACCGGCGGAGGGACAGGACAAGCCAGGAGACGCGACGGGCCGGCCACTGGCTGCACACAAGCGAAAGCCCAGGCAAACCACTACCACCAAAGGGGGTCGTAACAGGGTGGCGCAACCACCCGAGACCAGGCAGGCAGAGCGAGGCGACGGCCAGGGCCTTAGAAGTGGCCGCGCGGCGGCAAAGTCAAACCGAAGATTAGCCGAGGGGCGGCGAACCGACGGCCCAAAGGGGTGCGCGTGGCTGAGGCGCCCAACGACAAAGGGGAGGACTCCAAGGAGCCTATAAGGGCAAAGAAACCTGCAAAAAAGAAGAAGAAACAGCACCAAAACACAAATGGGAACGATTAGGAAGAAAAACGAGAAAAAATGAGCCCGGAACGCCAAACCGCCGAACCCAAACGCATGCAAGCACCGTCGGCAAGCCGCGAAGCTCGGAACCTGCTCACGAAAGCGGAAAAGTGCGGAAACGACATAAGTTGAGGAAGCAAGCGTAAACAGGAACGCAGAAGGATGCTATATCATTAGCGGGACACCGGAAAAACGGGGTAGAGGGAAAGGAAGGACAAAGACCGGCCAAGGGCCGGGAAAGAGAGCAGGCCGGGGGGGGCTAGCTAGCAGGCCGGGGCACGAAGGACCACCGGGGGACAGCGAACGCGTAGAGAAACAGGAAAAACAGGGGGTAAAGCTGCCAGCAGTAAAACACGAACCGTCCATTGTGACCATACGAATCAATCGAAGGACGGTAAAAGCCCTGATCGACTGCGGAGCAACGCGCAGCTTTGTGAGCATAGAGCTAGTGCAAGCAGCTGGCTGGGCGGCCCTCACGCTGCAGGAAGCCTACCACTTTGAAGGCGCGACAGGAGAGCCAGGCACGGCGACAGAGGTTCTATTGGGAGCGGAGTTAGATATATTTGAGTGGACGGGAACACACCCTCTTATCATTGCGAAGATAAGGCAAGAAGCAATACTGGGCATAGACTTCATAGCGGGCACCAGAATGATTTGCTCCTCTGCGCAGGGTGAATTCTCTTTTAACAACCCGGAACAACACCCACCAGGCGCGGAGCAAACGGAGGGACAGTGGAGACTCACGAACGAAACAATGGCGGAACCCAGGAAGCCACCAATGGTGTCGGAAGAGGAACTACCGAACCTCACATGGGCCACTCCAAGGCCAGCCAAGAAAGGGACGGCAAAGGGAAAGGACCCCAAAGACAAAACACCCTTCATTCTAACGTCTGAGGACGAAGAGGAAGAACCCCCAACGACCCCCAAGAAGAGGGCCTCGAAACCACGCAAAACCAGAACCACCCCACCATCCGCGAATGGAAGGGGGTTGGAGGAGCAACCATTCAGGATAGCAGGAGTAAGAGAATCGAAAGGAAGCGACCACGAAACCACTCTGTCTAAAGAAGGGAAGGAAGACCCGCAAGGGGCAGAAGACCGGAGACCTATCGAACAATGCCCAATGATTCAGTTAAGGAATTGGATCAAGCGAAATGAGGTGGAATTCATAGCCATGGCCAAAGTGGAAACGGGAACGGACAACAATCACCACGAGATCGGAACTGAACTATGCCTAACAGTGGGACAAGTACAACAACCTCCACCCAGCCAGCTACTGAACCAGGGGAAGGCGAAGCTCGACCACGACTTCGCACAGCTAGTGGACGAATTCGAAGACATCTTCAGAAAACTACCAGCCGGGGCAGTCAAGGATAGGCCGATTAAACACCAAATACCCACGATTCCAGGAAGGATACCCGAATACCCCAAGAAATGCTATCACCTACCAGAGGATCAACTCAAGGAACTCAAGAAATACCTGAAGGATCTACTAGAAAAGGGATTCATCGTACCATCGCAATCGCCAATAGCGGCCCCAGTATTCTTTGTAGGGAAGTCAGACGGAAGCCTGCGACTGGTTATCGAGTACAGAGCACTCAACGGGATCACTATCAAGGGCAGCTACCCCATCCACAGGATCGAAGATATAATTAACAAGCTAGGCAGAGCACAATGGTACAGTAAGCTGGACCTCCAGAAGGGATACTACCAAGTCGAGGTGGTGGAGCAGGATCGGTGAAAGACCGCATTCAGAACACGCTATGGCACCTTCGAGTTTAAGGTGATGCCCTTTGGACTGGCCGGGGCACCCTCAACCTTCCAGCATCTAATGCACTCTACCTTCATCAGAGAACTGGATGACTTCGTGATAGTGTACCGAGATGATGTGCTCATCTACTCGCGTTCCAAGCGAGAGCACCTCGCCCACCTACGCACAGTGTTCGAAAGAGCGCGGGAGCACCAGCTCTACCTCAACCCCGCCAAGTGCGAGATAACGAACCAGCGCGCGACCTACCTGGGCTTCGTGATAGAGCCAGGAAAGGTATCCCCGGACCCCAAGAAGGTGGAAACTGTACGCGATTGGCCCGAGGTGCTTAAAGACAGGAAAAAACAACTAAGAGGGTTCCTAGGAATGGTCGGGTTTTATAGGAAGCTGATCCCGAACTTCAACAAGTTAGCCCACCCGCTACACCAACTACTAAAGGAGACCTCCGACATGCACTGGCGACCGAAACATAGCCGCGCGGTGCACGACCTGAAGGACAGCCTAGTGCATGCAACTAACTTACACATTTTCGACCCCGGAAAACCAATGGTTATCAAGACGGACGCCTCACAACATGCAATAGGAGCAGTATTGGAACAAGAAGGGCAGCCGGTAGCCTTCGAATCCAGGAAGTTAAGCACGCGAGACCAATTCCTCCCGGCATATGAGAGTGAACTGCTTGCCATAGTGTACGCATTAACAAAGTGGAAGTCCTTCATGGGGACGAAACTAGTGATGGTGGAGACGGACCATGCAACCCTCAGCAGGATGCTGTTACAGAAGAAGTAACACCACGCTTAGGGTACTGGATCGACAAGCTAACGGATTTCAACCTAAGGGTAGTATATAAGCCCGGGAAGCAGAACTTGGTAGCGGACGCCATTAGCCGGAGGCCAGACCTCCTGGCAGCCGTTCAAGGCGAGCGACCACAACCGAGAGGAAGAGGACTAGCTGAAGAATTCCTGAGATGGAAGAGATGTTACCAAAGGTGCGGGGACTTTTCTACTCCCTTCCGCGTAGCAACCGATAAGAGTGACCACGTGGAGGGAGAGCCGATCAGTGAACATAAGGCAGGCCATGTGTGGTACAATCGCCGCGAATATGCATGGAATAATAACTTCCTCTGGGTCCGGGCAAAGCCCGGCTGGAGGATCTGTGTGCCCAGGGGGGAAATTAGAAAGGACATCCTCGCACAGTTTCATGACCAAGTTCTAACCGGACACCCAGGAATAGATAGGACCAGATTGGCAGTTAGGGAACACTTCTGGTGGCCAGGGATGGATAGCGACATAGAAGCCTTTGTGAGAGCATGCGTCAAATGCGCCAAGAATAAGGCCCCTAGGCAGAAAAGTGGGGGACTATTACAACCACTCGAAATACCAGAAGTACCGTGGGAGGAAATTAGCATAGACTTAATTGTCGGACTACCCCGGACGGCAGAAGTGTACGACGCGATACTAACAATAGTGTGTCGGCTTACGAAGATGGCCCATGTCGTGCCAACCACAGTTAACATCTCGGCAGAGGGGATAGCACAAATATTAATCAGGGAGCTAGTAAAATTACATGGAGTCCCGAGGGCCATAGTAAGCGATAGAGACCCGAGGTTTACAGGAGAGCTATGGGGAGAGTTTTGCAGGAAGCTAGACATCAAGCTGAAAATGTCGACAGCGTGCCGCCCACAAACAGATGGGCAGACAGAGCGTACGAACCAAACTATAGAACAGATGATACGATGCGAGCTCATGGGGGACGAAACACCTTGGGCAGAATTACTTCCTATCCTAGAGTACGCATACAACAGCACCCAGCATTCGAGCACCAGAGCCGCGCCGTTTGACCTGCTATACGGATTCGTGCCACCCAGACCGATCTGCAAACGATTAGGCATCCCGAGCATAGCCGGGGGAACCGCACTCCCAATGCAGGCCCACATCAAACTACTCAAAGCCAAGCAGGAGCTGTCACGAGCACAGGCCTACCGGAAGAAGTATGCGGATAGGTCACGGAGGCAGGTAGAGTACCCCGCGCAGAGCAGCAAGGCTGGCTGAAGGCAGCCAACCTGCCAGCGGACGGCAGCTCCAAGGCACTAGGCGAGCGGTTCAAGGGACCATTTACAATCGAGAAGATGCTAGGACCAAGCGCGGCCCGATTGCAAATGCCACCTTCAATGCTAATTCACCCAGTATTCCACGTTTCATTGCTCAAAACGTACGAACCAGAGCCGTCGCACCTGAGAAGGGATGCACCAACACCAACCCAGCAGGCCATCGAGGGGGACGAATATATAGTGGAGGCAATACTGGATCACAAGGAGACCCGACAGGGGCCCAAGTATTTGGTTAAATGGCTAGACGGTTCCCCGATCTGGGAACCGGAAGGCAACCTCACTAACGCTCGGGACCTAGTGCGACGCTACCTCCGAGGCCGCAAGGGTCAAGAAAGGCAAGAGAGGAACCGTAGTTAAGAGGGAAGCGGTTTCAGGAAGAACTCCTGACCAGAGCAAAAAGAGAGACGTAAGCACTGACACGAGAGAAAAGGGCTCCTCGTACCAGGGCCCAGCAGGACGGACAAGAGCCTTGATCCAACCGAGGAACAACGGGGGACTTCTACGATTCCGATATGATGGATATACATATACGTGCGAACGATTGCATGCTTATGTTATCATCGGGGACCCAGTTGACCCAGGGTTGTACGATGACGTGTGACGTGCCATGCCCGTGTCAGTGAAGTGTCGTGATAGAACCGTGCGACCCAACTTCTTTCAATACAGCGAACGCACCCATTGACCCGACTTTGCGCCGGAGGGCATACTTGAGTTCCTACCCGATCAAGTATGACAAAATGCCTTTTGCTTCCCATTGATACCTAACTTACGAGGAAAGCTTGTGTTTTGCCTTGCCGGGCTGCCTTCTGCTTTTCTGAGCGCGGCGCCCGTTGTCTTGCGGCGCCCTGCGCAGGCTGCTGCTAAGGCGGGAGAATTCCCCGCATAAAAATTCTGGCCGTTCTAGGCCTTTCTGTGTTTTCTCTGGGCAGACTAGCTATCCTAATGATTCTACTTCCTGATTAGGCTCCTCTAGGGGCCCTAATTCATTTTTCTGAGGTCCACGGACCGTAGTTTCGCACTCTCGGTTCGTGGGCCAGTTCGGTTGTCCGACTATTAGGTCGCTTAATTGGCCCGTGTTGGCCTTTACTGTATTTTTCCGGTTTTATTGAGTTTACCTGAGCTTCGAGGCTCTGGATAGGCCCTCCTATCCTTATTCGGCTTATTAGGCTCCCCTAGGAGTCCTATTTGTCTCGTGTGTAGACCGTACTGCTGCCGTGCTACCTAGCGTGATTGTGCGCGGGTCTGGAAGTCCGGCCGTTGCGATTTTTCCGAAAAATGGGTTCCCGCCTTGATGCGGGATTATAATAATTCCTAAAATAGCGCAAGGTGCCTAACGCACCTTGAATTAACTCCTCGAGTGGCCTGGCTGCTGAGATCAGCCGAAATCGTGTTCCGCTACGCACGAGTTGCGGGGTAGACAGCGCTTGGTCCGGTTCTCCGCTGCTTTGGTGCGGAATATCGATGTTTTTAAATTTGCGCGTACGGCTATAATTCAGGTATCTCTAGATAGCTCTTCCTCTCCTCTATCTAACTCGGCTAATTTCAAGGCGGTGCGGGGCCTAGGTGCCGCGCGAGACCGCCGTGCAATTTCCGACCCCTGCCCTAGATCACGAAAACGGGGTCATGCACTTCCTTTGCGTCCAACCGCCTTCTGATGCCTGAGGACACTCCCAATAGGTTTTCGTGGTTTCTTTCTTTCTTTTAACTTTCCTTTAAAAGCGTCAATCCCCTTGTTCTGCTTGCACGAGCCTTGTTCTTCTCCCTCGACGGTGTAGGCGATGTGTTGGCGAGCTGCTAGGGATGCTCAACGTTTTGGCGAGGCAAGTTCGTCCTTTCCGGGGCTGTGATTCTCCCGGTACATCCCTGCTGGGCCTGTCTCTCGATTGGTAGGCCGCTGGGTGCGTGATCTGGCCGTTCCTAGCCCTTGGAGCCTCCGTCCGCTCCGCTTGTCGTTCTTTCGACTTCCGCGTTCAATGTGCGTCGGTCTCCTGATCTTAGTTTTGGTCTTCCGGCCT
>NW_027156200.1:0-3146 GCF_002600585.1 Cystoisospora suis | reverse complement strand
TTAATCGGTCTATCCTTGGCCGCTCCGGGTGGTAGTTCTCTGAAGATGCCTTCGAATTCGTCCTCTAGCTGTGCGAAGTCCTGATCGAGCTTCGACTTCCCCTGGGTCAGTAGCTGGCTGGGTGGGGGTCGTTGTGTTTGCCCCATTCTTAGGCATAGTTCCGTTCCGCTCTCGTGGCGATTATTGTCTGTACTCGTTCCTATTTTGATCATAGCTATAAATTCCACCTCCTTTAGCTTGATCCATTTCCTCAACTGGATCAACGAGCACTGTTCGATTTGTCTGTGGTCCTCTGCTTCTTCCGGGTTTTCCTCCCCTTCTTTGAGGAGGGTGGTTTCGTGGTTGCTTTCTTCCGATTCCCTTACCCCTGCTATCCCGAATGGTTGTTCCTCCGACCTTCTTCCGTTCGCGTTTGGAGGGGTGGTTCTGGGTTTACGTTTTGAGGCCCTTTTCTTGGGGGTCGTTGCGGGTTCTTCCTCTTCGTCCTCGGACGTTAGAACAAATGGTATTTTGTCTTTGGGGTCCTTTCCCTTTGTCGTCCCCTTCCTCCCTGGCCTTGGCGTGGTCCATGTGAGGTTCGCTAGTTCCTCCTCTGGTACCATTGGTAGCTTTCTGGGTTCCGCCATTGTTTCGTTCGTTAGTCTCCACTCTCCCTCCGTTTGCTCCGCGCCTGGTGGGTGTTGTTCCGGGTTGTTAAAAGAGAATTGTCCCTGCACGAAGGAGCAGATCATTCTAGTGCCCGCTATGAAGTCTATTCCCAATATTGCTTCTTGCCTTATCTCCGCAATGATAAGAGGGTGTGTTCCTGTCCACTCCAATACCTCTAATTCAGCTTCCAGTAGGATCTCTGTCGCCGTGCCTGGCTCTCCTGTCGCCCCTTCGAAGTGGTAGGCTTCCTGCAGCGTGTGGGTCTCCCAGCCCGCTGCTTGCACTAGCTCTCTGCTCACGAAACTGCGCGTTGCTCCGCAGTCGATCAAGGCCTTTACCGCCCGACTATTAATTCGTATAGTCACAATGGGCGGTCCGTGTTTTACTGCTGGCAACTTCACCCCTTGTTTCTCCTGTTTCTCTACGCGTTCTTTCTTTCCCGGTGGTCCTTCGTGCCCCGGTCTGCTAGCTAGCTCCCCCGGGCCTGCTTTCCCTCCCGGCCCTTGGCCGGTCTTTGCCCTTTCCTTCACTCTACCTCGTCTTTCCGGGGTCCCACCAATGGTATAGCATCCTTCTGCGTTTCTATGTGCGTTTGCTTTCCTCGCTTCTGTCTTTTCCGCCACCTTTCCGCTTTCTTGAGCAAGTTCCGGGCTTCGTGGCTTGATGACGGCACTTGCATGCGCTCTGGTTCCGCGGCTTGGCGTCCCCTGCCGCTCTCTTCGGTTGTCCTCTCCTCTTCAAAGTCCTTTCTTTTCCCTTTCCTGTGCTTCAGGCGTACTCCCAATGTTCTTTCCTTCCTTCCTATGTGCTACTGGCTGCGTACGAGCTCCTTCCTTGCTCTTTCTGCTCTGGTTCTGCGTTGCTCGGGCTGCGAAACTGCCTGCGTCTCCTGGCCTGGCCTGTCCCTCCGCCTTTTGGTCAAACCCAGTTCTGCGTCTTTCCCTTTTTCCGGAGTTGGATCTGAGCCAAGTTCCTGTTTTCAGGGCTAATTTGTGTACTGGGCCTTGTTCAGCTTGTCTCTTTATCCTCCTACCTCTGCTTCTTGCTTGGTTGGTCAGCGGTCGGTTCCGTCCGCGCCCCTGCTGGTTATTTCCTCTCCATTTCCGTTTTTTCCTCGGGTCCCATCCTTTGTGCGGGTTGCTTCTTTTCTTAGTTACTTCCTTTCCAGGAGAAACCCTTCCTCCATTCCGCTCGCTCTTGAGTTTCTTCCCTCCTTTGTGTCCATCGAGGCCGTGCCGCCCCCTTGGGTCTTGGTGATTCCGCCGCTTCCTCGCCTGTTCCATGCGCCGCCGGGTTCGTCTTTTTGGGAATTCGACTTCGTTCTTCGTTTCTGCTCCCTCTCCGCGGTGTTCTGTGTTACTGAGCGTAGATTTGCAGGTTCCAAGCTGCTTCGGAGGTTGTTGTGGGTCCTTGGCGGTCCTTTGGCTATCGCATGCGTCCGGCGCTGGCGTCCGTAAGCTTTCCTCTCCGTGTGTTTTCTTCTTCTCTCCTTTAGCCGTCCTAGGGCGTGGGATTGGTGTTGTTTCTTTGGGGAATGTTTTGGTCCGTGTTTCGCGCTTAGTCCCTCCTTGACCTCTCTCTAGCGGTGCATGTTTTGTTTGTGTTGTAGTTGTGTGTTTGCCTGTTCCTGCAGCGTTTACCGGAAGGATAAGTTGGAGTTCGAGGTCAGCTCCCGCTACGGTGCGTCTTTTCCTCGGTGCGTTTCCTTCAAGGGGCCGTAGCATCCGGCCGTTCCTCCTTTCAGGTCGTCTCTCCCGTTCTGCTGGCATCGTTTTTAGCCCTGGGCGCCCGTCCNNTAGGGATGTGGTCCACCCCGTACTGCAAGGCTGTACGTCACGAGTACATCCGTAGTGGTGGCCTAGGGTGTACTTCTTTTGTCTCTCTTTCGGAGAACAAGGTGAGTTCGTTACTCGTTGCTTCCTCAGCCTAGTGTTTGCTCTTAGGATCCTTTCGCAGCTCTTAGGGTGTGGTCTTGCTCGCTTGCTGCTTTCCTCTGGTTCCTTCCCTGTGTTTTGTTGTCTTGTGTTCTGGTTCCCTTGCAGCGCGAGGCCTTTCTCGTGGAGTACTACTACGTTGAGAGCCAGCGTCCTCCCGTTACCAAGCTTATTCTCTCTCTCACGCGTTGTTGGCGCCATCTGGGTTGTCCCTGGCTTCTGGAGCACTCCGCTAGGCTTCTTCTGACTCTCCACCAGCCCCCAGGGTGTGATACTCTGTACTACGAGTACTTCGCCACTGGTCATGCTTCCAGCACGCCGGCTCGGCCTTATGAGGTTTCTCCCTCTCGTGTCGACTATTCCGCTTTCGCGGTTTTGTTTGCGTCTACCCCTCGCGCCCTGCCCTGGGTTGACGCCACTCCGCGTCAACCGAGTCTTCCACCGAGCGTTGAACTGTCTTCGTCCTCTTCTCGCGTTGCTGCGACGGCTTCTACCGCCTCCTCTCTTGCTGAGAGTGTGCGTTCTTCGTCGCCACCTTTTGGCCTCTTTCACTCACGGCCTTCC
>NW_027156199.1:0-40706 GCF_002600585.1 Cystoisospora suis | reverse complement strand
CTCTTCCTTCTTCCTTTCTTCCTTTTTCTTGTTGGCCCTGTCGTCCTCTGTCTTCCAGAGAGACCTTTTCATTCTCTTTTGCATTCCACAGAGCATTACCATCTTCGAGCTCTTCTTGGTCTCCGCTCACCCAGGCGGCGGCTTCGTGACGTCCGTCTCGTCGAAACTGCTGAGAAAGACGAGGAGGCGTATGAAAAGAATCTTCTACAGCCACTCTGGAAGATTCCTCTCCCGGACGGTTGTAGCGGGAATGACCAGGCAGAGGGCGCCGCGGCTCCTTCTGCTCACTGGAAGGAGAACGATCTGTGTGGGAGGACCGGCTCACCCCCGCACTCCTTTCAGCAGGGACAATCGTGTCAGGCGTTGTTGCTGCAGTGGTACCCGGGTTGAAAATATCAGGCGTCGCCATACCTATAGCAGTCCAAAACGCATGCATCTCTGCAAGTGACTGTTAACTTTCATATGCGCAAAAACGTAGACGCTGAAACGCGCATGACCGGCGTCTCCAGAGAAAGATTTCAGGGAAAAGCGGACTGGAGCCTCGAGGGGAGAAAGGAAGTAATCGTTACAGAAAAAGAAATGGAAGCGGGTTTCATCGCCTCAGGAAGAAAATGATAGAACAATATTGACCAACACAAAATAATTCCATTCCTGCGTAGACCCCTAGTCCTTCTATGGTACGGACACATGAAGCTAAAACCTGCAACACTCCTGAGACCCGTACTGCAAGGCACATCAGGCATGATGAGCACTCTTGATACTATGGGCACCACGAGCATACATCCTACTACAGCCCGGACCCCTGTACCCGTTGTTTACCCTTTCAAGTAAGTGGCTGTGAGTCGAGCGCCCCCCGTATCCATAAGAGATTACTCTTCTCTCTTTCCCCCACTGTGCACGCGAGAGATATTACTCTTTGTTTAGTGGTTGGGAAATCTACCCTTACCAAGTACAGTTGAAATGGGTCTCTAGAGACGACAGTGGCAAATATGAGTACGGAGTCGGTGGTTTCAGTGTCAATTACCTGAAGGGTCGCAGGGAGAAACAGCCGACAACCGAGAAGGAGGGGTTATAACGCAGATAGACGAGATGTGTGAATTGGTATGGACGTGAATACCTCGCTTAACCAGAAGGCGATTCATGCGTGCCTGAGAAAGAAAGCGAAAACAAAAGACACGAAAGGTGAAAGAAAAGATATCTTAGTATCGTTCAGTAGATCTACCTAGCTGTGCGTGGTCTGTAGACAGACTGCCACAGTTGCAGTCCAAATCGTATAGCTAGGAACTGTTATGACAGTGAAGTGCCTATATATATGATAAACTCTCTTATTGTCTGACCGCACACGCCCCTTCCACCTTCCCTCTCCCCCTCCGTATCTCCGCTGCCTTACCTGAGCACCCTTGGAGAAGCTCTGAAGTACCGAGGAAGCCTTCGTAAAGATATGAAACTCGACTTGAAAAAGACTGGCAAAGTCAACGACATCGGAAAGTATTTCTCCTCCTCTCTTCGTATGATCCGTAGGTGAAGCGTCTTTTTTAACTTGTATCAATCTCTCTTGCTTTAGACGGTTCAAGCTTTGTTTCACTGCGCACTGCATAGCCAAACAGACCTCAATCCCAGCAGCTCCACCTCCTACAATGACAACTTTATATACATATGGTCCAGGTGATGTCCTCTTATCATTCTTCTTCTCACTTGATTCTGTCGTACAGCATTGCGGCTTTTCGCAATCCATGCCCTCGGCAGTGTGGCTGGCGTTTCTCATAGTAGCATCACCGGAGAGATCATTTGTATGACTAGAATCCTCTCCAGTGGTACGACAGCGCTGTCTATTTACTTGTTCTCCTTCTTTCTTCTTGTTCTCTTCTCCTTCTTCTCTTTGCTTCACTGCATCTGTGACTTGTTGGAGACCCCATCGACGTGCGGCCTCGCTTTCGATGCGACTTAAGACTGTATGCCATCTAGGAAAAAACTCACTAATAGGCTTAACAGGAGTCAAGCAAGATTCTCCATCCCTCTGTTCTTTATGCATGGCATTGAAGTTCCTTGTACAATAATCGTCTTGGCCTTTTTTCTCGATCTCCCCATCGAAATTCTTCTCTGGCGACGGAAGCGGTTGGGCGGTTGACATGTGTTTTTGTCTTTCTCTCTTCTCCTCAGCTGTACAGACAGAACGAAAGACCATCTCGAGGACATTCTCTAAAACGAGTATCCTCCGACTCTAATGAGACTTCCTGGCGATAACTACTACTCTCATAGACAGAGACGAGATCGAGGGTCGGTAACACACGTGAACACGGGGAGTCACCTGAGTGTCAGGAAAGCTACGAGGATGAAGAAGGCGGACATTAGGAAAGAAGAAGCAACAGAAGAGGACTCGAGTTCATAAAAAGTAGCCACGAGATGAAGGGAAATCACCAGACTGTAGAAAGACGGAGAAGCCAAATGACTCTTTACCTCCGCCCTCCCTGCTTTTGACTAGTGACTCCCCCAGGTGCCATCTATTCTATTTCGAATCCTTCGATACTCAGGAATATCGGTTTGGAGACCGACAGAACAATCTCTCTTTCTTCACCGGAAAGATCCTTACCCGGACCATCACAAAGCAATGCTTTACAATGTAGATTGCCAGGAAGGGTATCTAAGGCTGCGTCCGATGAAGAGACAAGGATCTGAGGAGCTACTGTGGGCGCTGACCTGCGAAACAGGAAGAACAACAGAAGAAAAAAAGAAAGCATCGAAGCTATTTTCCTTCCTTTGCCTCATTTCTGTTCGCGCCTTTTCTCTGAAGAACCGTCACATTCTTCCTTTCTTGGCCCCTGCGCGAAGAAAACATTCTCTCTCATAACTCCGCATCCTCACTGACACCTCCGTCCGAACACAACGATAAGAAGAGGAGAATGAAAGGACGGGATGAAAAAGATAAGGGAAGATATTCTACAAGAGAAAAGACAAGTCTCTGGCCCGGATTCCCTCGGATTTTAGCTTCCATTTTGTCCTACCTGATGTTTACAGATGCGCTGTCATATAAATAGCTAAACAAACCAGTGACTTCCTGCCAACTGCAAATCGTACCCACTAGACTAAAGGCTCAAGTCGCGAGGTCGGTGGTTTTGTTCCTGCTGTCACGCCATCGATAGCTGTCTATATGTACTGGGGACAGATGCCTCTTATCACATGTTTACGTATACACATACACATGCATTGTTTCAAGTGCCCTGCCCGGTCCCCACCTCCGCATCTTGGCGCGCACAAGTGCTAATGACTGCAGAAGATGAACGCCGGGTGTGGAAGCCGATATACCAAGAAACAGAACGAGATGAAGAAACAAACCTGCACATGTCCTTAGTCGATTTTTGCATGAAAAGACAGACATCTAAACGTGCATATATATATATATATATATATTTGTATATAGAAAGCGTTTGGAATGTGATTTTAGACTGCGCTATATTCCATTCCACCGCTTAGTGACGTACCCGATGTCAATAGAGAGAAGATCATAGCGTATGGGAGGTCTCTGGTCACCGAAGAAAATCAGACGATTGACCCTGTCGACGCCGACAGCCGTAGCGCAGATGAATCGGGCCGAAGCAAAGTGACAGAGCCGAAGCAAATCAATATGGCATTGCTCCCATGTGTATACACCGGAAATGTAGCCTGTCCATTGGAAAGAAAGAACACACATACATGCAGACATACACACATACATCAGATTTCTTCTCTCCCGTGAGGTGACCCAAAGTCTGTCCCTCTCGGCATATGCAGATGCACCTGTAGGTGATTGGACGACGCGAGGAGAACATGTTTCAAAGACACGCTCAAGCACAAATCGATCTATATTCAATGATTCTTTCTCAGAAGAAGTGAACAAAAGTCTACAGAAAGAAAAAAACATGAAACAGATCTCTTTTTCTTGATACTGGGACTGAAGACGCCATGTCGGAAGACCCTTGAGGTGGATTGCGAGACAAGGACGAGGCGAAAAGTAAGAAAAGCAAAAAGAAACAAAGTGAGTGAAGGCGGAAGAGAAAGACTATCCACTGAAAATTTTTGCGAAGAACGCATACTCCTTCCCTGGAAGAATGCACAAGATAGAGGAATACCGAGTGCCTCAGAGAGCTATACACAGGATTGATACGTCAACACCTAGAGGTATCGAGCTGACTGAGAAGAAAGAAGAGGCAGGAGACGTCGCCGCCAATAGAAAGGTCGAAAGAGATCAGAATGAAAGACTGGGACAGAGGGTGAGGGAGACAAGAAGGAGATATACAACAAGGATGACGTAACCAGAAGATGAAGAGGAATAAGAAGAAAGTACAAACGCTGAGAGTGGGTACATGGGAGAGAAGAGAGCTACAGAGAGAAATTAAAGGCACACGGGGAAACCAGAAAAAGACCTGAAAAGAGAAGAAAAAATCAGTGATATGGCATCGTAACAACCCCACAGTAAGAAGCGAATGACGTTTCAAAGAAGACGGGCCATGAGACGAGCTAATGTGAGTGCCTGCCTTCTCGTCGTACCTGGTATCATTCCACTGTAAGGTGTATCTACATCAGAGGAAATGAGCGTCAGACGGACATGATCCAAAGGCTTCATTCCCCACATCTTCAAAACAAAGAGATGAGCATGACCTCCCCCTAGTAAAACAAGCTCCTGTCCTATATAACCTCCTCCTGTCCCTCCTTCTCCCCTCTGTCCCCCCTTCATTTCCTCGCTGTTGTTTGGTCGTCTTCAATTCCTTTGTTTCATGGTTCTTCTTCTTCTTCTCCTTCACCACCCCAACACTTGAGGGACTTCACCACACCAAGAGGAAAGATGGTCGGCGAGGAAGACAGCAGCAGAGCGAAGACCGAAGGATGGAAACCGAGAACGGAAAACAAAAATGAAGAAAAAGACGACGAACGAGGTCACGAAGAAAGCAAAAGCATAGACTGGACGAGCATGCGATCGACAACAGAGGGGAAGAAAAAAAGAAAGAAGAAAAGGGATGACGTGCTGTAGAAAGGCGACAGAAGAACGAGAAGCAAAAACGGATGAACGAGATCAGGAAAGTGCGCAGAAACGGGAGGAAAAGGAAGGACGGGAATGAGAAAAGCAAAAGATAGTGTATGAAAAGAAAAAGAAGAGGAGGAGAGAGACGAAGGTCGTTTGTAACAGAACAAATCTTCTCAGGCGTCCGCCCGGCAAGAGAAGAGCCGCGAATCCTTTGTAACGAACGACAAACAAAAAGTAGGGCCGAAGAGATATCTCTCTCTTCATGAGAAAAGGAGAAGTGTCGCATTCCTTGCACAAGCTGTTCTTCTCTTGTTTGTTTTCTTCTTCGCACGTACAATACACATAGTCCCCGGAAAACGATCCAGCCAGCCGACGTCTTTTCTCTCCTTTCTGGTTCTAAACGAACAAAGAGCACCGGCGACTCAGAAGACCTAAATTCCCTCCATCTTCTTCCTCAGCAGTATGGATGACTCAGCAGCTTTGATAATACACGAGAACAAGGCGGAGCCTTCGTGAGGAATGAGACCTGACGCCAGCAACTAGAGAAAGACACAACGAATGAAGGATGGGGAAACATTGAGACGGGTAGGTTAGGCCTTCCTAATTCTTCAAGGAGAAAACGCAGTAAGAGACACAAGAAATGGGCAGAGAGAAAAGAAGGGTAGACTGACCTGGATATCGATCGATCTGGCTTGACTCAAGGGGAGGAGACAGCCCGAAAGATTATCTCAGGCAAAAGGGGAATACGCAGAGAAAACTCTCCTTTTCTTAGAGAAACAAAGGTCTGTTTCGAGATGAAAAAAGTAGAAGCGAAGGGAATTCTCTCCAACCCCAAGCGATAGCGCGGTGACGGAATGGAGTGGACGGCTCAACTTCGAGTGTACTACATTCACACACATGAAGAAGGGAGAAGTCTTTCTTGGTTCTTCTTTAACCGCCTCAGAAAACTACAGACCGAGCAAGAGATACCGGACGCCGAATCAATAGAACAGGAGCGAGTTCATGCCAAGGAAGAAGAGTAGATACAGAGGGTTTATCCTATCGGATGAATCCTGCCTGTATGCTCCTGTCCTACTTGAGAGAGACAGATGTATGGATGTGCGACTGCGAATCTACACTCTGTTATCTTCTTTTGCATGCAGGATAGAAAGGAGGGAAGAGGCCCCGCCTAGGAGCCAGTCCAAGAAGTTTTTCTCTTTTTTTAGAACCTCCGCTGAATAACCCTCCAAGAACTGGCAAAACAGAGAAAGCAAGGAACTCCGTCCGCTCGCCTCGCTAAGAGCTGACAGGTGGCCATTATGCCTCGTGGCACCGGAAAGAGAGAAAGAGTTAGTTGAGTAGGAAGAGAAAGAAATAGCCAACAAAAAAGGATATCTCGTACCCGTTTCCCTCTTCGCTTTTGTCTTCGTGAACCAGAACCGGACGAGGAAACGAGAGAAAAGAAACAAGAAGATCAAAGGACGTTTTTTCTTCCTGGGAAACCATCGTACAAAGGCGGACCCTCTCCCGAAGTTTTTTCACTTGTCGCCCTCCTATTCTTTTCCTCGCATCACTTTTTCGTAACTTTCATATATTTCCTCCTTTTTCTTACTCAGCTCTTCTGCAGATTCTCCTGTTTCCGGCCTCTCTTCTCTTCCTTTAGTCTGTCAAACTCTCCACGTTTTCTCCCGTCTGTTTCGGTTTCAATAGAATCAACTGTTCATCCGTACGACCTTCAGCAGACAGACGGATTGCTGTCTTGTTTTCATTCTATACTGCACCTCTTTGTCGTCCTCTTCACTGACACTCCAGCCAAGCCAAGATGTCGCTGGGTCTATTCAACCTCTGCGCAGTAGCGATCTTGGACTCAGAGGGGGAGAGACTGGCTGTCAAATATCCTCGTAGGCCTGGATCTAATCCTTCATCTTCTTCAGCAGGAAGCTCTTCATCGGGTTCTAGACAGGCTGGCGTTGGGGGAGGTGAGAATAGTAGGGCAGGAGAAGACCCAACGAAGAAAGGAAAGAAAAGAGATACTGGAGGCATGGAGGATTTTGCTAGTCAACGTCAGTTAGAGCAACAGCTCGTTCAAAGATTCTCGAAAATGACCTCTAGGAATGAAGGTAAGAGCTTCAGTTTTCCTCTCTTATAGCCATTCTCTCACCACTGGTGCTATCTATATCTGTTCTGCGAAACATATCACACGCGACTATCAACTTCGCTGACTGTGTGGAGCGGTCTACATAGATATATGTATGTATATGTTCGGATGCATGGATGGAGTGTACACATGTAGTTATACCGCATCTATATCTGTGTGGAGGAGATACTGACATGTGTGGAGGAAGAGAATTCGGGTCCTATGTACCAACTGTGAAGTTGCTCATTTTCTGAGTCGGCTACGTACCTGTAGACAGGTGCCTCTCTCAGCGCTTGTGTACGGCTCTCCCATATGATTTGTCTTTGCTTACAGTTGAAGCCTTTGAGATAGGAGGAGAATACGTAGGCTTAGGTAGAAGTATTAATGATGTGCTTGTCTTCCTTGTAAGTGAATCTGCTGGCTGCAATGAGATTCTTCTTCTCGAAATCTTCAACACGCTCTCCTCCGCCCTAACTACTCTCACAGGGTAAGAAAGCCTCAGTATCTCCTTTCTTGTTCTTTTTCTTTTCTTTCTTCTTTCATATGCGTGCAATCATTACTCGCTCTATCACCCGGTACACGTGCACGTGTATGTCGTGATTCTCCATGTGGGGGCTCTAAGTACTCATAGGCACAGACTGCTTCTCCAGGAGAGATGCGATGAGGAAGATGTCCATTGCGTTGCCCGGGGGGGGAAGGGGGGAGCGAGTACAAGTGTACATGGCGCAGGCATGCATATGTCAGTCTTTGCTTTTGCAAATTAACTCCATTGCTTTGGGCTTTACGTATAGGTCTATTTTTGTGTTTATCCTGGCACAGGGAAGTGAAGCCGAACTTATCAGTCGTCAGATCGTAGGTAGCGGTGACTGGTGGGTACAGAATAGGGAGGAGAGATATAATATACTTCTGTCTCCCATCTCCGTCTCGTCTTCTTTCTCTCTTCGTTTCACTCTTGTTGATTTTGTGTGTGCTTAGCGAGAGAAATAAAACACTCTGTGTAGGGGATGGTTGAGACTTGTCTTTCTGCTCTTCCCTCTCCATAGTGCACGGACGTACGTGTGATGATATCCAGGCGTGGCGTCTTGTTCTCCCTTTGCGTGTCTGTATATACAGCAGACATCACTACAGGACACCGGGCCGCCGCTATTATTGCTGTGCATGTAATATGCTTCGTACCTTCCTATGAATAACTTTTCATTCTGGAGTGTCGTATCCTGAAACTCGTTATCGACCGCTTTTCTCTTCTAAACTCAACTCCCGACATCTTCGTTTTGGCCCATTCTCTGCTTCATCTCTGCAGATTCATGGTCTGTCTGTACGCTGCATGCTGAGATACACCAGACAAGACGTACAGTTGTTTTTTGCTCTGTCGTCGAATGCGGGTGTGTGTGCGTCTCCAGAGGCCAGATAGGAAAGAAGCAAATCTTAGACAACCTCGACAGTGTTTTTCTCTTGCTTGATGAACTCTTTGATAATGGGTAGGAGACTTCCTGGTTTTGATTCATTAGTTTCATCTCTGATCTTTCTAGTATTCTCTTGGGAGAAGACTTCAAAGAGTACCAATGAAACGTACTACCGCTCGAGCTCTCCTTGGTGTGTGTGGCGCTCTCATTTTCTTCTTACCTCACCGGCTGTGCAAGGGGAGGAGGTCGGATTGCTGGGTGTTCATGAAAGGAGGTTTAGAATCTCCTTCCTGATCTTCTCTTCAGAAAGGGAGAAGGGGAGGGGGCACTTCTCCCCTTCAGCTCCGTCATTCACCGTGACCACGGTTTCGATCGGTATACAGCTATCTGTCTGAATGTATCTACTAGTAGCTGGCGTTCTCTTCCTATATCTCTCACAGTTGCTCTAGTAGACAGAAGTAGTGTAAGGGTCTATACTCTCCTGTGGGCTCTAATTTCCCTACCACTACTTAAGCAATTCGCGTTCTTCTCTCACCGTCTACATATAATGTATATAGAGAGAGACAGATGCATCTATGTAACGTCGACACTACAGCGATGTATCGACATACCTGTATAGACAGTTTTAGAGTCGCCCAGGTGCGACAACGCAGTCTATACAGCAGGTCGTGTGAAACGGGGAACTAAGGCTTCCCTTGGCATTCTCTTCTCTATGGAGGTTGTTTGACAGCCTACCCGTGTATACGCGGCTACATAGGTAGAAGACAGGTTGGTAGTTCTATACTCTATAGGTAGAAAGGTGGAGGAAGTTGTTGACATGAGTGGAAGACTGATTGATTGATTGACGTGATGTTTCGTTTTCCTCCGTGCTTTCTCTGTCTTAAGATTTCTTCTACATTTGGATCCAGGCGTTATTCTCGCTCGAATCAACATGCAAGACGATGACACAGCAGCCGCAACAGGTGCAGGAGGTGTAGGTGGCGAGGCTGCCTCTACTCAGACAGCCTTCAATCAGGTACGTGTCATCAACCTCGGGGAGGGGAAGAGAATATGCAGCAAAAGAAGAAGAAGGTGATGAGAAGACGCTTCCGTATTTTCTTCGCTGTGACCAGTTAGAAATGAGCTTCGCTCTGAATGAAAGAAAAGAAGAAATGAAGGAAGAATGAGGGTGCTCTTTTCATCGCACTCTTGTTATATGAAGAGAGAAGCTGGGTGATGGAGCACCTCTACATCGTGCAGTACCTGCGTATATACACTCTTGATAGAGCATTTATCTATAGCCACGATATGCGGGCAAATAAAAGGGGGGAGACAAGATAGGGAGAGGAAAGTCATGGGAAAGACGCTTGGCAATTTGTCTGCTTGAAGCTCGTGTGCAAGCTAGCCCAGTCCAATACGTATGTGTATACGAGTCGATGTCTACCGATATAGAGATAGAAATGTAGAGATAGAAATGGATAGCTTCGGGCGTATATATGAAAAAGAATGCATTTTTGTGAGTTATCTTGTGTGATTGTTGTGTTGCCCCTGATCTTTATCACAGGCAATCTCCAGTGCCAAAGAGAATCTTATCCGCAGTCTCTTGAGTGGGGGACCATAAAAAGGAGAGATGTATAAGGCCTCTTTTCAGCAGGTCGTCTTCTTGCCGTCTTCTGTCTCCATTGGTTGCTTTTCTTCTCTCCCGTTCTCTTTCTTTCGTGTTGTGGTTTAAGTGCGTTTTCTCTTGCTTGTAAGAGGAAGCCTCTGTGTGTTCAAGATGTTCGAGGTGGTTTACGAAGGCCATCTTCACCGGTAATCTCCATAAAGACATATTGAAATGAGCGCGATATATACATGTATCAATACACAGATAGGTACAGACGGGTAGATATCTACATGATCCACCATACATGTGTAAGCTTGAGTACGTATGATCCATGCAGGAACCATATGGGGAAGAATGCGGTTGTATGTGCATACTCTGTCGGTTTGAACAATGTATTTGTGCGAGTATAGGTGGACGTAGAGTTGTGCGTGGGATAGGACTTAGTGCTTTTGTGTATGCTTTCTTTGTTTCCTGTTTTTCTCTTGTTATACAATCCCTCACGCTCGACTGAAGCCTGCCTGTGGAGTGAGAGGATGGAAGGGAAGCGTGTCGACAGTTTTTCTTCTACCAACGAAATAGATACATCTCAATCAAGGAGATTCGACTCTATGCTGAGAAGTTTCGTCACTCCTTCTCGGAAAAGGATAGAAAGAAGCTTCCTTCTTCCAGGAAGGTTTCACCGTCGTTCTCTCATTCTTCGAGCCACTTGACGGAATACAGTTCTCTTCTTTCTCTCTTATATTTGTAGAATGCACTCAGAAGTTTGGCCAAAAGAGAGAAAAAAGCAGTCGACACTCTCTCGTCTTGTCTTGTTAGCCAGCAAATTCAGCGAGCCGATTGGCATATCAATGCCCTCGACCAGTGCTACTGCGTAGTAGGCGGGGCGGCACCCGCAAAGAGGGGAGCTGCCATCAGCTGAAACTAAGAGAGACCCAAGATGCCTCAAACTAAGACTTCCAGCCCTGGCCACTTAGCTTACGAGGCCGCAGAACCACCTGCACACGAGCACAGCCCTAACAAGCCGCCGCGAAGGATTGTTGCTATGTGCAGTCCCACCAGTCATCTCCGCCCGTCGTATGATGGTGAAATGCGGGGGCATGGGAGAAAACAAAATGGTTCTTCCTGCTTTTCAGAGTTTCTGAGGATCTTCGCATGCAAATAGACATATACTTATCAATAAGCAACCTCGAAACAGTACACTCATACAGATTTTCATACCTTCTCAAGCTGGCGTACATATGCAGACGCGCATATAATACAGATCAGTTGCCAATAAATCAGGCCCTACCGAAGGAGACTTTAAAACTCTTCTGTGAGAAGGAGGTAACACATATAAACCATGAGACCAGCAACGCGGTTTTATTTTTCACTTTGTCTCATACGCTTCTTTCCTTTTCTTCTTCTTTATCGATAACCGACTTCAACTTATCTCGTAACCGTTTCTTCATCATTTCAATACGAGCATCTTCTTTCCTCTCCTCATCATCTTCGCCTTCCTGTCTCCCTCGTTGGCCATGATGGTCGCTCTTCTTCCACTCATCTCCCTGGTTCTCTCCTCCGCCTTTCTTAGCTATAACTAAGTGTAAGAAAAGTTTCCATATGGATGGATACATAACAAGAGATTGATTGAGATTTCTATCTCTACAATGAGTTTCAAGATAGGAACGAAGAACAGAGAAGTCCTCATCATCTCCATTAGCCGGTGCTCCTCCGTCTTTCTCCTCATCTCTCAAATACTTCTCTAACCAAAGTCTCTCTCTACGTGAGAATTTCTGTTCTTCATAAAGTTTAACATCCATGTAATAGAATTGCTTGATGCTGTCGTACGCAACAAGCTGATCCGCGGTCACCTCTTTCGCTTCCCTCTTAAACTCTCTAGCTTGTTCTTCCTTTCCCTTGTGCTCCACCTCGTTCTTCTTGGCCTCTGAAGTATTGTTTGCAAGTGTCGCGATGTCACCGTTAGCCTTGACGGCAGAAGAAGAAAGAATCACGTTCTTTCCTGAGCGGGAGAGACACTCGAGAAAGAGATTCCCTTCTTCCAAGAGGACAGTGTAATGACAGCAAAAGGCATCAAGGACTTCACCGGCTCCTAATATGAGGCGAATGTATTTTCGCTGTTCAATATTCTTGGCTATGAAAGTTAAAAGAGGTCTCCAACAGAACGCTGCTGATTCCACGGCAAGGAAGGGAAGACGGAGGGATGCTAAGGTCAAAAGGGTTTGACGAAGTAGCTGAAGGAGCAAAGGAAAAGAAAACAGAGAAGAGATCGCAGAGACTCCGTGGCAGTCCAAGCAAACCAAGTATGAAGAAGCCGCATATACATATACGTATATATGTAGGTGTAGTACACAAGTAGTTCACATATCAGCCTCCGCTACCCCAGTCACACACACACACACGGAACACAAATGTATACACGTCGACATGCATGTGCATATGTATAGGTATCTACCATGAAGACCAGACCAGCGAGAACTTCCAGAGAGCACGCGCCCAGAAGACCGGCTCCAAGCGTGATAGGAGTGAAGAGGGAGGGAGAGTGTTTTCAAGACATCTCTCACCTACTGGTGTATATACACATACTCAAGTTTATCTCTCTGCCAGTGGTGGCACCACCGCATCTGATGACATATACACACGACAGAAATTGCTATGCATACAGAAAGACGCTAAGGGTGTGTTTCTTATTTATCTGAAAGAAAACGTATATACATGTATACATACACAGGGAGACAGTTACAAGACTTGAATGAGCGGACGATGTCTTACGAGACGCAAAGGGGAAGTGAAAGAAACTTCCCTAGAAAGAGTCTCTCTGTATTCTCTAATTCTTTTCTCATCATGCTTACTCCCATGA
The DNA here is from genome assembly GCF_002600585.1 of Cystoisospora suis. Lineage (NCBI taxonomy): Eukaryota > Apicomplexa > Conoidasida > Eucoccidiorida > Sarcocystidae > Cystoisospora > Cystoisospora suis. The sequence goes on along the minus strand of NW_027156199.1, from coordinate 27,746 downwards.
AGCCAACCTTCAACTGCACAGAAACCGATGGATACCCCTGTAATCTCTCCAGAAATTCGTGTAAACCTTTATGACCGTGTGTGTCAGTATCCTTCCTCTTGTTCTTCCTCCCATCTACGACGTGTGCCTTGTCTTCTCCACGAGGATTCGTAAGAGCGTTAGAGGTTGACTCATCTGCTGGTCGTTGCCTCCCATCTTCAACTTCTCCTTGTTCTCTGTTTCTTTCAAGTCCTGAAAGCTTCTCCTTTTCTTGAAGTGATCGATCTGGCGTCTCGGGGGCAGCCTCGTTCTTTTCAGTCGTCGTATCTCTGCATGCGCCATTTGTAGGTGAAGGAAGTAGTGCTGGCTTGAACTGAGAGGCAGGGATATCCCATGCCGGCACAAGGCCAGGAAAAGACGAGAGGGTTACAGGGAGAGGAAAGAAGGAGAGAAGTGAAGAATGGTCCTCACTATTGTTTTCCTTCACCCTTTTTGCATGCTCTGAGACCTGGCGACGAAATTCCTTCGATTCTTCTTCTACACCGTAAGCTGAGATATGACAAGAGAGAGGTTAAAAAGAGATAGATTTCACATGCTGAAGAGAGACCATTCACCTATCATTCTGGGAGCTGTCAGTTGTGGTAGTTGTGAGTTGTAACGTAGTGGGACTCACAGTTATCTATACTGGGCCCCATGTATTCATCAACTATGGGTGTACAGACATACAGCATCACTAGCACCCTTGCGACAAATCAGAGTTATCAGGTATGTACACATACCTATCGTTTGTCTTGAAAGGATTTCTTTTCCGTGACAGGTAGGACAGGAAAACAGGATCTTCTTTTCTCACATGCAGTATCGTACGAAGCAAGACACCGACGACACTTCGGTAAGTATATCATAGATACACGTAGATATGCAGACCAAAAGCACCTCTATCTACCTATCCGTCCTGAGCATCGAGGTGTATCCGCTTGAGCTACATCCACCACAGACAGAAGACGCTTCTACGACTACCGAGAACACACTCAACGGGAACCCTCTGCCTGGAGTCACCCTCGCCCCCTACAATACGCGCCGCTTCCACTGCAAATAAGGTATAGATAGATAGATAGATGACCATCTCGGTATATATGTATGTACTGTGACTGCAGAGCGGAGAACGTCTGTATACCCGACGCTGTTATTTTGAGATCGAGAGAGACAGCACTTTCTCTTACCACTAAGTTCCTTGAAGCAAGGCAACTTTGATCCGCCTCCCCCCCAGGAGATTTCATCCTTCTTCCTCGTTCCTGTTGGCATTCGTCCTGTCCGATGAGAGATATCTAAGAAAATCAAAATATAAAGAGTCTTCAAGCATGCAAGAAGCGTCGATTCATCCTTCGATGCAACTGTCCACGTCTTTCGTTGATAGGTAGTGTGCGCACCATCCTCACCCTCATCATGACTTTCTCTTACAAGGTCACCTCGACCATCCTGACTGTTGTTTTGATTCAAGGCAGTCACATTCTTTCCTTCAGATCCTTCCTCCTTCTGAGTTTTGTCTTCTTCTTTCTTTTCATTTCCCCCTTCCTCTCCTTCTTTTCGCGATTGAGGATCAAGACGACGGAGAATCTTATTTGAAAAAAAAACAGAGACAAGAGACAGATACCAATACTTGATGAGTCCTTCAGAGAAAGTAGTGCCAAGACGACAATGGACATAGCGAAGCCAAGCGACGTTTTTCGTTACTTACTAGGAAGAGAGAGAGACGTGAAAGAGAGCGAGCGGGGTGCGCGAGAAATAGGCAAGGCAAGTTTACAGGTAGGAGAGAACGACTGGGGTCGAGAGAGAGAGAAATTCTACCCTGTATCTAAATAGCATTCTCCTATGTGGCTGAGAGACAATTATAAAGAGGTGAATAGAGCTAGAAATGACTACATGTATATATGAGTATGTAGAGAGATATCAATGATTGAATGGGCGTACACGTGCAGGCAGACTTAGAATCGACAAGTGTGGTATATAACCATATGTAAATGTATGTACGAAAGGCAGGAGAGCAGCAGATAGTGACAGGTATCTTTGAAAGCACAAGACAGAAGATATGAGCCTCTACAAGCATACTCCAGCAAGAATACCCGGAGGGGAGAGGACAGCCACGCTATTCATCGATACAAAGCACATCTCCCATGTTAAACATTAGTACGTTCACAATCAATAGACGGGACAACCACTGGTATCTGTGCAAGGCAATGAGGACGTCCACGATATACGGGTAAATCACTTCAACCTCTTCTGCTTGAATCATTCTTATCTTTTTCCGGCTCGAGATATGTAGGCAGATGCACAGGTATATGCAGCACACGCAAGCTACATCCACCATACACAAGTACATCTACCTATTCACCTCTCTTTCTCTCTCTCTCTGTCTCTCTCTCTATATACATATATATGTGACCCTTTACCTGAAGATTGTATGATATAACTATCAAGTATACGTCCGGTTCGAATACGTCTGTTTTATCGTGTAGCTGTTGACTCTATAGACCCCGCTAGAGACGTCTCTCGAGGTTTTAGGGTTACGTCTCGAGTGTTACCTCAAGAGTCAAGTCCACAAATTTCTCCATGGGCTGTCTCTCCACCCATGGCAGAGGAACAGTTTCGAGGTAGGAAGAAAGATGAGAGACTAGATAGGCTTGATCGTTCAGAGTCTTAGCTCGTGCTGTCTTTAGGAACCCCACTGATATAGCTTTCTCACTCCTTTCGGCAAGAACCGCTTCCACTGCTTTTTCTTCTTCTATCTTGTCCTCTCCTTTTTCTCCGTCTCGCGCTTTCGTTAGCGAAGACGAAGAAGAGAGAAGAAAAGAGAAGGAAGGAGCTGCGCGGGCTTCAAAGAGGGTAAGAAGAAGAGAAGTGAGATCTAAGAGAGAACAAGCTATAAGAGATATACCAGGGAATGCAGATGTCATGGAAAGCGTTGTCGTCATCTTCTGGTGGAGGTCACACAGGCCTTCTGCTTCCTCTAGACTTATACGCTCTCTGTCAAGAAAAGACACGTTGGAGGGATTAACATCATAGGGAACCCAAGAACCCCATGAATCACTAGATATATGATATCATACTACAGTATGTATGGTCAAAGATATACGAGTATACTTACACACACACGCAAGAACGGTATCTGCACTGGGCAATTGCACACACGGTATTGGACCCCCTTGTACATTCGTGCATACAAAAGCTCCGGATATAGCTATCTGTCTATCTGTCCTTACCCCCTCTTGGAGCAAAACACATGGGAGACCTTGGTGCAATGGTATACATCCTGCTGTTGCTGGCTACACACGCATACAGCCTTCACACTGTAAGACGACGAACGACGCTAGTCGAGAGATATGTAGAGATACACATAGGAACACCGTACACAGAATACACGTGGACGTTTTATACGTATAAGACACTCCCTCCACTGTAGGAGAGACAAACACTATGCAGGGCGGACACAACAAACCCCTCTCAATCCGTTCAACCGGTGCCCTATCACTCTATTACAGTATACGAGATACGGAAGAACGACAAAGCCAAAGTCAGCACATACGTCCATATGCACGCATGGATGCCCGCATAGATGTATACGATGTAGGAGGTACCCATTCACATCAGTGACAGTATACAAACACATAACACAGCATCCCACGAAGTTCCTCATGTTTACCTTGATGGATCATGACGTCTTCCTCCCATGTCATACCAGACAGGCCATAACAATCGGCAGACTGCCTGTACAGCTGAAGCAGCATCGACACGATCCTCTCGCCAAGGACTCTCCAACAATTGTTGAATATCCTTGAGGATAAGACAGAGAAAACGCTGAACAGCTACACAGTCGGAAGATGCGGAGATCTCACTCCACACCTGCCCCCATATACCACGACATGAAGACGTTGATGTCGATGACTCTGTCGAGACTTCAGTCGAATTCGAGAGAACGAAAGCTCTGGCAGCGATTTGTCCGCGTGTTGAAGTTCCCATGAGACGGTCAGAAAAACGTCTGAGTGAAGAGAAAGGAAACAGAAGTAGACGGAGACGGAAAAAGAAAGATGAAAGCATGAAGAGACAAGGAGAGGAGGGAGGGGGACGACTGTCTTAGGGTGAGATCTCTATATCATACATGAAACAGTTTCTCATCCTCACTTGCAGTCAACCGAGCACAACAATATAAAATTGCGCGCCCTCAGATAAACCTGTGAACATGGAATCTACAAGAAAAGGAAGCATATGTACAAATATATCTATATATATACACGAAGAGAAGGAGAGAGAGATTTGAAGCTCTTTCCATTCACACATGAGAAGCGCCGATCCGTGTAAAAGAATCCCCCGTGTGTCTTTTATGAACCTACTTGCAAACTTCAAGTAAAGCTCTGCCTGTGCCAGTGCGGACTTCTTTCCTCTTTGATGCATCACCACCTTCTGCGTCGGCCAGTTCATTTCCTAGAGGCTTAAGTAGTTGAGCTTCAATGAGCTAGAGAGACATCAAACACAAGGAACAATTTCAAGAGAAAGACAATCCAACCATCACAATGGTGATACGTACATCTATACACATTGTATCTGTCTATGTTGCCAGACCGCGGTACATGCTAAGGGGTAACCCGCTGTTCTTAGGTAGTATGAACTAGTATAAAGGTAGGCTGAGAACGACCAGTCAACAGAGACCATCCATTTCATTATACAGACCGTATGGAACTTAGATTCAGGACAGAACTTGCCACCCTGCGGTCTCGCGTCTATTAGCCGACACATTCGCAAAAGCTGTGCCTAGGCATCAGCCTCCTGTTGGTGAAACATACATTGAGCGCTGTTGACCCTAGTTTCTCTTTCGATACAGCCGAGTTGATGGATTCTCTCCCGATACAACCCAGTAGGCCATTGGCCTCTGTGCAACTGCGGCGCTAAAGGAACAAGGATGGAAGACAGAATACGAATAAGCGCGTAATCCTCTTAGCCGCGGAAAGTCTTGTCGTCTTTATATTTGAAGGGACCGAGGACTGCATGGTTATATAGCGACCTACAACACTCCGATTAGATGTGAAAGACGAAGGAGCTCTTTCTCCTTCTCATTCTTCCCTAGCCAATGCCATGGATGTGACTACTTGTATAGAAGCAAGTCTGTTCACGTAAAGACAAAATTTCCCCACTACTTGTGTCACTGAATAGATCAATGCCCCTCTTTCCCATATACCTTTGATAATTCCTGATCATTCACAAAGCGACCAATGCAAGCAAGCGCCGTAGCTCCAGCACGGGGGACAGCCGGAGATGGGTCCATGAGAGCTTTCGCCAGACCTCTGATAAGTCTCTTAGCGTCTTGGGATGAGACAACGAAGTCTTCTTGTCCTCCGTCTCCTCCTCCCTCTCGGCTTATATTAGAAGAAAGGACCACATTGGTACTACTACCACAATGCTCTGTGATCACCCATGTGATCAACATACACACACTACAGCGACTCGATGATCCTACGCCACTTCGAAGCTTTTGAAGCAGTACCGGTACTAGCATGGAGAAAATCGAGGGAGTTATATAACGAACCTGAAAGAAACAGCAAGAAACCCCACAGAGGAGGGAGCGCAAGAGATAAAGGACCAGTGTGACAGCGTGAAAGGGTGAGATGGGCTATTACACGCTCGAGTTTGTCCGTATGTGCATCGGGTGTCTTGAGTGAGGAAATACACATGCACTGTATTCAAAGACAGGAAGGCAAATGAAGGTCTACGGACATACACGAGACGAAGCGGATCTGTCTGGAAAAAAGCCACTTACCACTTACGCACAAACGTCCCTGTGCAAGCAGTGCACACATGTATCTGCATACGTGTTGATCTCCATACAGTGATCACGCCACCCTGTGCATGGGAAGAAAGGCAAGGCTCAGTGTTAAATATCCTGATAGATGAAGAACTAGATACTTTGGTGAACTTCCAGAGCTTTGAAAGGACCCCACAAATAAACTCGTCGACTAGTGTCGACCTCCTCCCATTCCCATCGCTACAAACTCCCCACGTGTCGTGACAAACCTTGCTCTTTCGTCTTTTCCCTGATAACTAATGAAATCGAACCTCTACTCTACACGACCCCGACAAGTTGTTCATTCTGTATACTCTCTGCATTTTCCTGTCTTCTTTCCTTCTCTACCGTCCTGCCGTAACAACCGTCGAAAACGGCGCCTCGCCAAACAGACCGATCTGTACACACATGCAAGGCCCCCCCCCTCCGGCGTTTTCCCCATCGTCTTTGGTATCGATGTACGTATGCCGAGTTGCAGCAATATTTGAACTACTTAATGTAGGGCTCCTTCTTCTTCTTAGTTCACCCTAGGAAGTCTGCACCTCCGTACAGAGAGTTTAGTACCGCGACTGAGTTACTTACCACAGACTTAAGAAGATTGGCAATGGGACCGTTGAGGCTGTAATTCACACGCAGTTGCTCGAAGGTACTTGATGAGATTCCTAGCATCTTTTCTGCGTGGAACTGATAATGCGATAGAGCTCGAGGTTCGTAGGCCGCGATAGCATCGATCAAAAAAGGAATCAGAAGAGGTAAAGAGGGTCCCACAGAGCGACCGCATGCACTCAACGAATCTTTTAGGGCATCCAGGAGAAAGAGACGAAGCTAAAGGAAAGAAAGAAAGAAGACAGAGAGACCGCATGCACTACCTCAGTGAAAACCGCTAGGGGGCAGTGACGAAATAGGAGGAGGAGGAGCTTTGAAGGATTGGTCGAGAGTTCTGGTACGATGTAATGAAAGACACGGCCATTCTCTCATCACCTGTCTCTTCTTTCTCGCTCTTTCAGTTCAGCGTATTCGGTGTAGTCAACATTGTACCTATTATACTGCATCTACTAGAAGACAGGAAGTGTACGTCATGTACGTCTACGCATATGTGTCAGTCGGTCATACACAGAGCTCTCCGTTTTTCTCAATGCTCAAAGCCTGTCCATTTCTTTTTCCTTCTACTGGTATTAATGTCTCCTCTACGTCCTCACACTACCGCTGCGGGCTTCTGCATGAAGGCAAGAATGTGACACACACCTATACGCATGTATGTACATCGAGCCATACAGATAATAGACATACACGCGTACGTATACAGAGATATACGTACAGCTGAAATTAAGGGGGTGCAGTCGGGTTCACCTCGTCATACCTCTTTGTTGTTGCTATTGATATCGCAGAGATGCTGAAGAAGCGGAATGACTTTTTCAATGGCCTCCTGGGCATTCTTTTCACCTTGGAACTTAGGCGTACATACACCAACGGTCATCATCTTAACTGAACGTGAAAGAGGCCCCGCTGCAACTCGGACTTCTTCACAAAGATCATCCATACATCGTACGGTGCTCCTCCATGTCTCTTCAATCACATCACGGACATCGTTCCATTGCCGTCCCCCTGAGATGGGACGAAAGAAAAACAGACATAGAAAGAAAGTAACCTTTTGTGCTCTACCGCGGTGCACGAGATGCGGACTGAGCATAACTTACTTCGCTGCGGGCCTATAAAGAAGAAGAATGCATGCATGGACGCACTACAGAGGGACTCCAGGCATCCGGGTCATCACGGCAAGTCACCTGTCCATACAGTCCAAGTCACACTGCCCACATACCCAGTGGAGCTACTACTGTGGGTGTTACCGTTCATACTGTCCGCCTTATTCTTCTCACTTGGATGTTAACACCACGATCCGTAAGATTACTGGGACTGCAGATGCTTTGTCACATCATTCTCATGACTACGGGATAGTATCTATTGAACTTACAACTATGATAACTATGCCCACAGTAAGAAAAACAGACGTCTCTCTTTGGCCGCTTGTTGTTCATGCGACGATTGTTTCCCTTCTAGAGAACAACCGTGGACCGCCGCTGTGTTGTGAAACTGCTTGCAAAAACGGAAGAAGTCTATTTGGCTAGCTAGCTAGCTAGCTAACCACCTATCTCTCTCCGTCTATCCACAGGTGCTTCTCTACCTTCTTTTCGACCTTTCTGAACAGGGCCAGCTGGTCATCACTAGATGCTTATGTACATCTCCGTTTCTTAGGTGTACATGTATCTCTATGTGTTCAGAAATATATACGGCGACCTACAGACAGCCAGCAGACATATACCAGCTATCAATTTCGCTTGGAACCTCTTTTTCTGTAGCCAACTGTGTACGCAAGGATTTGAATGTGAGAATGGCTGCAACCAGAGGGATAGAACAGACTTAAAGGTAGGCGGCTCGCTAGCAACGTTGGACATGGCAGCCTAGCTATAGAGACCGAAGGGTGCCCAGGTGGCCATGCGTGATCATCAAATCAGAGATAGCTATGCACCGGCCTGTCTATACCCCCTAGCTACGCGTCATCCCATTTATTCGTAGTTACCTAAGAATCATCCTACCCTTTCATAGCTAACTATGCGTCATCCGATCTAATTATAGCTAGACCCCCATCTCATCGCGGCTAGCTATGCATCATCCTATCTAATCGCAGCTATATATCGATCATCCTATCGCAGCTACCTAGGTATCAGCTTATCTACTCACAGCTAGCTACACAGAATCCTGTCCAGTCGTGACCAGTTATGCATCTTCCGCTTCCAACCATAGCTAGCTCTACATCATGCTCACCAACCGCAGCTAATTATGCATCTACCGTGTTTATTCAGAGCTAGCTACGCACCATCTTATCAATTCATAGCTAGCCTCGCATCATCCTATCCCCGACCAACTCATAGCTACCGTCGGGTCATCCTGTCACTTCATAGCTCCCAACGCGTCACCCTGTCTTATAGCTAGCTATGCACCATTCTTTCTGTTGCCATCTAGCTATGCACCACCTACCTACTCGTAGCTACCTCAGCATCGTATCGTCGCCCCAAGTATCTACCCACCCGCATAGCTGACGCGTCGTCTTCCTGTGTAGCTAGTTAGCTGGACACCGGCTTCCAAGAGAAATTCTCCCTGGTAAATAGCTAGCTACCACCACGTACAGATCCACAGTCGCATTCTTCCACTCACATCTCCACACATACTTTTATGTGTGTCTGCATATGAATTTACTCATCTATGCACATATAGCTAGCCAGCTATCTATCTGCTTCTGCGTAACTGGCTAGCTATCGGTCCACCAGCGTCAACACCACATCACACCCCATACGCGTCTCTCCACCCACACCCGCGATTCTTTTTCTTTCTTCCTTGTACAAAGCACAACGAAAACATGCTGCTCTTATACTCAGCGATGACGTACTCAAAACACTGCCCACAGAAGGACGCCCGCCACGCCGATTTTCAGAATGTGGAAATGGAGGCGCCACATACACTACATATATAGAGAGAGACTCGTATTTCTACTAGGCTCGCCCAATAGTGAGAGATGGGTATCTGCGATCAAGCGCCGAACATTTCCTGCGTACTCAGTACAGCTACCTCCTTATGTCCAGCTCTATTTCACGCAAGTGTCCAAGAAAAACAAGCCTTCCTGCAAAGACGTGTCTCAGCACTGCTTCCTCTGTATACCTCCCTTGTCCGTCTTGTAACCCACTCTCCCTCAACCCTGCCTTCCTTACATTTGAATAGCAGGGATCCTCCTTTACAGGCCGCTTCTCTTCTAAGAGGCTCTGCACCCTGAAGACTTAGCAGAAAGCTCTTTGCCAACCCCAACCAAACCTCGTTCTTTTCTTCTTTTTTCATTGCGTACTCTCCCTCTCTTTCTTGGTCTCCTGCCTCTCCACAATCCTTCTCCTCTTGCAAAACCGTTCTGCTCTCTTCTGATTGGCGTTGGGGTAGAAGCTTTGTGGAGCTCTTCTCTTGCGACCACTTTTCTGATCTGTCAGTTAACGACTTCTGTAGAAGGTCAGCTAAGGAGGAGAACCCGAAGACCGACTGGCAAGTCAAGAGAGCAACGTCGCGTAAACCTGCATTTCGATGGTGTAGATACACCGCAAGAGCGTACTTGACATTTCTCGTAGCACGATTTGTTTCAGAACATGCAAGTTCTAATAAGATTCTCCCTGCCTCCGCCGTCCAAATTTCTCTCGCGTGGCCTGGCATCCAATAGTATCCCGTCTTATGTCTGTCGCTCGTCTTATCTTTCAGTCCTGCATCTCTCCAGGTATCTCCCTCTCCTTTCTCTTCTTGTTGTCTTTCTTCACTTAGCTGTCCTGTTATATGTTTCGCTAAGGAGGTACCATCTTGATCTTCTAGTTCTTCTTCGTCATCTTGCTCAGAATCGTCACCCGCCGCACAAGGATCTTCCCCGCAGAAACTAACATCCACGCCTTCTGCGTCGTCTTCTTTTTCATCCACGTATTTCTCAAGGGCTGTTAGATCGTAGAGCATATTGCTTGACAAGGTTGTCCCTCCACTTTTCGAAGAAAATGAAGAAGAGGAAGAGCACTTCGTTGTGATGCCTTTGAGGAGATCAAGCGATTCAATGAAAATCCGATGATGAAGAAAAAGAGCTTGTTCTCCGTGAGGTTGATCTAAGAGTACATACACGAGCGGAGGATTGTTGAGTTCTCGGGCTACTGTAAGTAACTGACGCAGAAGTCTGACACGAGCTACAGCTGCCTCGTTATCCAGATTCAAACCATACAACCGACTTCTTCCTTTATCGTCATCTTCTTCTTTCTTCTTATTCTCACCCCCGGAAGAAGAAGACTGGGGAGCTTTGAACCCTTGCATCTGAAGATGCTGAGCTTGGAAATCTCGACCTTGGACAGTCATAGCCTGTAGTAAAGAACGTAAAAGTTCACTAAACAAAGGGTATTCTTCTTCTTTTTCAGCTACCATGTCTCCTTTGTTTCGTTCGGTAGACCTATCACTCTTCTCATGATCCATAGTCTTGGTTTCTTCCTTTGAAAGCGGAGGATTCTCCGGCAACTCTTCCCCTACCATTTCTTCTTTTCCTGTGAGTCCTTCTTCTTGTTCTTCCTCTGCTTCCATTGCCAGTTCTTTTCCAGTGGTATCTTCTCCTTGATGTTCTCGTTGCTTTCTTCTTTTTCTTCTTTCACTATCATACGCCGCTTTTCTCTTCGAGAAAAGATCCGACGACAGAGCTGCTCCGGCAACCCGGCACAGGCCTCTCCATCCACACGCACCCGCTAACACATCAGGATGAGAGACCATACGCAGAAAAACTCTCTGTATAAGGCATAACACCGTAGAATCCATTGAAGGATGTACAGGAACATGCAACAAAAGGCTACAGAGGCATATACCCGCTGTTGCAGAGACTTGAGTGACTAGCTGTTTATCCGAAGCAAGGACACCCTTCAATTCGATCTCTGAACATCGATCTGACAGCTTAAGAATGAGATTCAAAGACTTCTCCTTCTTTCCGTCTTTCTTGTCACTAGATGGAGAAGAGGGAGAAGACGAAGAAGAAGCAGAAGCATCACCCCCACTAGGGTCTTCTTGGCGAGGTTCCTCGGCTGTTGATGAAGAAGAAGGTTTGTTCTCAGAAGCGGAAGAGGGTTTATTCTCATTGAGAGCAAGGGAAGCTATCTGGGATAGAATCTCCTTGCCATCTTGAGGTGAAGTCTCAGCAAAGAACTTGGAGATTGCTAAGCTTAAGCCACATCTTAAGAGACTTGATCGATGCTTGCATTCAGACAGTAACAGCGAAAAGCAACGTACAAACAGAGGAGAGAAAGAAGAAGTAGTAGTAGAAGACGAGAGGGAAGTACCATCTTCTCCTGAGATGTCAATGGATAACTTCTTCTTCTGAGTGAAGCATCGACTTGAATATGCTCCTATAGATGCGATGCAAAGCCATACAGTGTTACAGATCGCTACGGAGCTTCGTTGAGAAGAATCTGCAAGAGAAAGACATAGGTCGAACACACAAAGCAGAAAACACACTCCTTGAGCCCAAACTTATATACGTATGTATATATATATATATATGCACATATACACGTATATACATACACATATGTGCTGTCCGGTCTAACGCAGGCCGGAGAGATAGGTAGCCCAATAGAGTCTTTGAGAAGAGAGAGCTTCTCTTCTGGCCTTCGCCCAGATGGAGAGATGTACTGTAAAGAGAGACATAGATATGTACACCTACTTAGCGGATCTGAAATTTCCTCCCTGGTGAAGGGATACAAGAGACGTAACAACCTCCGACGTCCTACTCAAGCTTCTCCTTCATGATTTCAAGAGGGGTGATAACAACTAGCATTGAGGGAGAAGAAGACTGCAAGTAGAAAGGTCACCGTCGACAGAGGGGAGAGACGACGAACAAGAAAAGATATGGTAGAAAAGAAGAAAAAAAAGGAGAATGAAGGATTCCGACCAACGGTTGAAGTCTGAAAGCACGCGAACTACCAGGTTCCTTTCTATCTCAATTATATGCAGTCGCGCAAACCAGCACAATGAGGTACTGACTATATATCTATGAATATATATATGTATACACGGGAATGCACGTATCTGCATATCTATTCCTCGGATGTCTCTGCGAACTCAAGCAGTCACGGTATACAGCTACAAGCCGAAGATGAAAACAACCGCAATAGTTTAGTTGTTCTCCCTCCAAATGAGTTTAACGACAAAGAGTTCTTCGAGGATCTAGAGGGAGAAAAGAGATCTTTCCACTGAGAGAAAAAGAAGAAGGGAAGAACGACTGGTCATGTCTTACTTGTGAGAGGTTTGAGATCGCCTCCAGCTTCATCCACTGCTATAGCTAAAGCTTGTTGGAGAACAAACTCAAGCATATCCACTAAAACCCATAGTCCTTCTTCCTCTTCTCTTCCGTTCTTCTTTTCCTTTCTCTCGTTTTCACCTTGCTTTCCAACCTCTTCCATAATCATCTCCTTTTTGTTCTCCGCCTGCTCCTCGTCTCCTTTTGTGCTGTCTAGTCCAGTTCCTTCCTTCATCTCTTTCTCTTCTTTCTTCTTCCCCTTTTCCTCCCTCTCCTTGTCCGTCTCGATTTTTCTTCTCAAGACTAAAACCAAGACATTCAACTGAGAGATCTGAGTATCGCAAATTCCAACGAGAGCTCGAAGACTAGCATTAAGAAGCTCAGGTGTCCAGTGAAGAACCTCTGTTTCTTTCATGTTTTTCAAAGAAGAGAACCCTTTGCTGTTGTCTTTCTCAAAGAAAGCATGAAGTGAGAAGTTCTTCTTCTTCTCTTCTTTCTCTTTCTGATGACCCCGAAGACTTGTATGCGAAAACCAGCAGTATCTCGCGCCCCAGAAGAAAACATGCTCAAGGACCATCTCTACACATCGTAGAGTGATCTCTTCTCTTTCTATCCTTTCGCAGTTCGCGGAAAAATCTTCTCTTTTTCTTTCCACCATTCTTTCTCCCTCTTCCTCTTCTTCTCCACAGCACGCACCCGAAAAAGACGTCTTCTTGTCTGCGTCTTTCTTTTGATCGAGAGACTTCTTATTGAGCGAGCATCTTTCTGTCTCGCTTGTCTTCTTCTTCGGAGAGGTACAGGGAATGGAGCAGGAGCTTGACTGACTAGGCGACGTCCGCTCAGCAGGGGTGCAGAAGACTGTAGCCGAGAGAAGATGTGCTATAGCTAGAAGACTTCCAACCAAATGCCTCGCGTCAACATGAGAGGTGACAGGTATAGAGAAATCTTCTTTTCTCTTCATATGGTTAGATGGTAGTCTCCCCTCAACAAGATATTCACTATTCTTCTGTTCTTCGGTTCTTCCGCCTCTATAGAGAGGATGATTCCGTCTTCCTAGGAGAACTTTCTCGAGAGAGGGAAAACTATCTTCATCTTGTTCGATATCATCATCAAAGTAGACATCTTGTCTACCCCCTGCCCTCAAGGAAGAATCATGAAGCGAATGACTATCTATTCGTTTCTGTATGTCTTTCTGCACATCATTGCTCTGTTTCCAAGAAGGAAGACGACTCCTATCATTCTTATCTATTAAATCCGAACTAAAGACATTGAGGTACTTATAAAAGTGCCTAAGAACCTTCACCAAATAAAAAGAAGATGGAGTGCCGAGTCTACAATTATCTTCTTTCGCTTCCATCGTCAAATGTAGACAGTGCATTCTTTGCTGTTCGCCTTGTGTCTTATGTATGAATCCTACTATCTGAGCTATAAGTTGAGAAGCCATCTCTCGTATTTCTTCTCTCTCTCTTCCCATCGTACTCCCTCCTCTTTGACTACCTTCTCCTTCACTTGTTGAGCCAGGAGTAAGATCAGCAAAGAGAAGGCTTGATTCAATTTTCTCCATACAAAGCCCCAAGAAGATCAACAGAGCACTTGGGCATGAAGGTAAAAATTGCCTTTCTCGACACGACGATGGTAGTGAGCTGAGAGACAATACCTTATCCTTTTCCTTGTCATCAGGGTTCTCTCTCAGATCACTTTCCGACGAATCTTTACACAACTTTGCATTTGTGAAAGAAGTAGTAGAGCAAGAGAAAGACTCTTTGCATGATACTCCCCTCCTGTTTTCCTCTCTTGCGTCTTTCCTATGAGATAAGATGGACATCCGTGTGAGGTACCTGACTATACACCTTGCTGAAAGACAGAAAACCGCGTAGCCCGTGTCTAGCTCATTCTCAGATGAAGGGCGATGACTATCCTTTGATTTCCCTAGTAAGGAGGATGAAGGAGAAATCCATAAAAGGGGATATAACATCATAAGAAAAAGTGACAGTTCTCCTGTAAAGACAGAGAAAAACTGTGAAGCTTCTATACGTTCTTCTTCTTCTCCTTCCGGTTTCTTGGAGTTCGTCGAAGGAGATATTGCATCGGTGCTTTTCTTCGATAGATCCGACACCACTCGACTAGAAACTTCCCTGTTTTCCTCTCTGCTACAGGTGGCACCTTTCGGACTCCATTGTTGTTCTTTCCCCACTTCTTGATTCATATACCGCATGCGTTTTATCTTTGAAGGGTGATTAGCAGCTTCATCAACATGGACGTCTCCATTCTCTTCTTCTGGAGTTCTCACGAGAAAAGCTTGTCTCTCTTGCTCAGTACTCGCACAGGGAGAAGGAGAAGACGGAGAAGATCTTCCTGTTCTTCCTTTCCCTATCCTACGCCGCCAACTGCTACTCGTTTTTATTGACAAAGGCCACACTACGACAACACGGCGGAGAAGAATAAGAAGATACTTGCAGAACGGAAGAAGAAGACGAAGAGAAGGAGGGGGTGGTGTACAAGAAGAGAGAAGAAGAGGAGAAGTAGTCATATCACACTGTGAATAGAAAGATACAAGAAGAGAGAAGGCCGACCGACACTTCGAGATCCAAGAGATCCATAGTGGATGTGAAAGAGGGAGACAAGGACCAGGAGCACGGAGAATGCAGGAAAGAAAACTCGATGAAACGCCTTCTTTGCTATCTTTTTCCGAAGCTATACACCCGGCCGGGATGTGCGAAGAAGACGAAGAAGAAGAACGGTTATTGGTGGCAGGAATCGATGAGAACCATTCAAGAGGGAAGAGACGGAGAAAAGAGAAGAGAAGAAAAGAGGAGAAAGAAGGAAGTCGATCAGGAAACTGAGAAAGCGAAGCATTGGATAAGTCCGACGTCGTCGTCTCGATACTCCGAGAAAAGTACAGTGGAAAGAATCTGCAGAGAAAACAAGAGAGATAAGAGCGATAAGATGCAAAGAGGACATGATAAGATAGGAATAGACAATAAGAAACAGGACAGTCTTTACCAAGTATACATGGGTGATCGGATGAGGGGCCGCGCAGTACGATGTGTGGCAGAGACAGCACACAATGGTGATACGATAAGAGAGAATCGATTCAGCTAAAAAAAAGGAAAGACAGAGATAATAGAGCTCGCCTGGGGAATGATCTCTCGAGGTAGTAGAGCAACATGCCCCTGGTGACCAACCATCAGAAGTAAAGCGATAAGGAAGCTTTCTAGGCAGAGACATGCGAACTGCTGCCCTAGAGAACAGAGGACGTCTCTTAGAAATTTTAGTGTTTGGTCTCAGATATACTCGGAGACAAGACTGAAGAAGGCCAGTGTTGCTTCACGACATACGCCTACGGTCTAGACAGATAGACAGATAGGCATGTAGGCGTGTCTTTATACACGTAAGTATGTGTGTACACTGGGGAGTTCGAGCGGAGAGATCACATAGGCTAGAGCAACCTCACACCCGGACCCAAGTAGTCACGAAGGAGATGAGTGAGAAGAACAGTAAGAAACAAGATTCTCTACGAATACGAAGAAAGGGAAGAAGAACAAGAAGAGGAAGCTTACCGGTAAGCAGGATGATAAGGAGAGAAGACTCTTGTAGACCACCGAATGATTTCTTGTTCAATGACATGAAAGACGCGATTCCCAATATTATGTAGACTTTGTTCTCTTCGTCTCCCACCTCCATGCATTTCTTCAAGAGAGCCTTCACAAGAATACTTGTCATCATCTCTCTCTCTTTCAGTCTCTAAAGCGTTTCCACGGCTTTCCTTAGTGGCCGATGATAGTCCTCTGCCTGTTGGTGTTTCTTCTTTCCTTCGAGTAAAGAAGAGGACTTTTTTCTCAGAGAAATCCGAGGGCATCTTCCTGTTTCGATCTTGAAGAAACTCAACGACGTTGTCAAGAAGACATAGGACGAACGATTCAAGCCAAGTATCTGCCTTGTAATCACGTCTATCTTTATTCATGGAGGCGTACGCATTCTCACTAAGTCTCTTAGAAAGTATGATGGAGTTGCTATGAGATGAAGAAGTGCTACCTTCACCTTGGTCGTCTCCTTTTGTTGTCGAAAGAACGTGAGGTGTTGTTCCACGCTGGTGACTATCTTCATCTGTCTGTTTCCTATTATGATCTTTCTCTCTTCTTTCTTCGTTAGGAGAAGCAGTAGGCAAGCTTTCTTCATTGCTAAAAGATGATAGCTGCTGTGTTGTCTTCTGTCTCTCTTCTTCCTTGTCTTGTCTACTTAGTTGATGTTCTTCTTCCTTCGGTGCTCCTTCTCGTTTTCTACCTGCAGGAGAGAAGCTTCTTTGACTATTCCTTGTCCATCTCTTTTCTTCTTCTTCTTCCTCGCTTTCTCTTCTTCTCCCTATCCAGTCGCTACATCCCCCTAGGGTTTGCAAGAGACTTGGAATGAGAGAAGGAAGAGAAGCTGTCTCAGCGTGTCGACCCTTGAGTGCAGAATAAGAAGACGCGCGTTGATCTCCTCTCCCCCAGAAGGTATCATCAATACAACAGGACTTGAGAAGTTCAAAGCAGAGAATCGATAAGTGTAGAAATCCTTCTTGTATAAATACAAACGGTGAAGGGCCTATGTAAGAAGGAGATTCTTCCGTGAAGAAACACGCCTCTATATCTTTGGTCATACGAAGGAAATCTCTCTTCTCGATCGTTCTGTCTCTCAAGAAGGCCTTTGCCTTCTCTGACGCGTCGTGACCCTCTCTCCCAGGAGAAGAAGACTGCTGATTTGGGGATACCGAAGAGAACGGAGTTGATGAAGAAGAAGAAGATGGGAGGGCGGCAGGGCATACTCGTGCGAAAGTGGCGAGAATTTCAAGAGTCAGGAGAAGTAGATCTGAGTTCGTCTGACGTGCTAGAGATTCTTCTATAGCTATCTGTCCAGATGTTTTCCCATCTCCTTCTCTTCTTCTAGCATATCCATAGAGACTTGTTCTATCATCAGCATCTTCATGACTCCTTCTTTCCGTGTTCAACTGAATGTTGTTGAAGTTCTCTACCTCTCTTTCATGTTTCTTGAAGATATCTTTCAGGTAGGAGTAAAGTAAAGAGAGAAGAGATTGTAAAACAATACTAGCCCTCACCTCACACTCTCGCGTTAGAGGCACTTTTCTCCGATCGTCGTTTCTCAAGAGTCCCTCTTCCACGTCACGAGAACATGTTGTCTGAAGGATCCGTGAGTATGAATCCCCCCGATATCTGTTATCCTTAAGAGAAGAAGAAGAAAGGTTCCTTATGGTGGTAATCTGAAGATCATCTTCATTTTTTTTTTCAACATTCTGACTCTCTTCCCCTGCGTCTGCATGCCCCCTTCCTTCTATCGGAAGATCTCTCTTTTCTTCCTGGTTCTCAATGTTATCCTTCTTCCCTTCTAGTAGATCTTCATTGTTTGATTTCTTTTCACTTGGTGAAGGAGAAGAGATCAGTCCTGTCTTTGTATGCGCCGAGGAAGTCTCTTTTGAATGATCTTTCTTCTCCTCCTTCGAAGCCTCAGGAAGAAACCATCTCTGCTGCTGCATGCACCATAGAAGAAGTTGAAGAGCTCGAATCTTAACCTCAGGCCTACACGTAGTAGTAATAGTAGAAGAAGAAAAGTTTTCCTCCGATCTTCTGTTACCATCTTGGCCGCTCGTACTACTGCGTGGAGATTGTTCGCCTCTCTCTTTGTCTTCGGGAGTGTGAGGGACTTTTCTAAGGAGGAGTTTTTTCCGAAGGAGAGGAAAGTTCGGATGTAGAACTTCAAGTGTGACAGATAAAACGTTCTCCCAGTATCGAAGACTTGCGACCTCCCGCGTAGATGAGAGCTCCTGCAGGATCTTCATATGAAGCCGCGGAGAAGGAAAGGTCCGCGGATACCTCCGATAAGGAGAATCAAACAATAAGAAACCCGGGGGATTCGAAGAGGAGAATGAAGATAAGGACGAAGATGATGACGATGATGAAGAGGTAGAGATGAGATCAAAGAGAAAGTAAAGAAGATAAGGATCAGACATATCAACAAGAACACGAAGCTGAGCAACAGCTGTAGATGCCGGTGAAGAGATATCTTCATGGGGATGCGATGTCGCAACTAAGAGAGGTACATACATTAGAGGAGGTACATAACACGAGTCCTCGGTCTTCTCCACTTGGCCTTCTTCACAAGGGCTGAGATTCACGGAGGAATCAGAAGACGAAGCAGGAGGAGGAGACGAAAGAGAAGAAGAAGAGTCTTTGATATGAGAATTTGTCGTGCTACTACCTTCTTGACCAAGCGTCGCAGTAGTAGTCGTGGGTGAAGGCTTCAATAGATCTGTCTTGTTTGAATCAAGACCTCTCTCATCAGGGTGTGGGTGCTGAGAGAGGCGCGTTTCGCTTCCTTCTTGTCTTCTCCCCCCAGGAGAAGAGACTGATGAAGCCTCGGGTAGATATGAAGAAGTAGATGATCTGAGAGAAGAACCATCGGAGACTCCTGTAATGGGGGTAAATTTCGTGATTTTTGTAAGCAAAGAAATCAGATTAGATTGAAAAGAGAGAATTTCCTGACGTGAGAACTTCATGCGTTGCTTCCAAAGACGCCCTACCTCATCAGGTATGCCAGGGAGATTCAGAACTTCCTCCTCTTTGCCTCGCTGGAGCTGCTGTTGCCCTGAGGTCGAAGAAGAAGAAGCGGCAGATGAAGACTGTGAGGGAGAAGTCCCTAGTCCAGGTGGTAGAAGGAGAAATTCAATACATGCTTGAACGAAGCTCTGAACAACATATGAAGTCATCGTACACGGGAGAGATCTCGACTGAGATCCACATAGATCTTCTCCCCGTGCTTCAAAAGAAGAGGTAGATCCAGTGATACCCTTCTTCTGTAGGTGTTCGAGATGATGCGGAGCATTATCAATGGAGAGAATGGAGGAGAATCGACGAAGAAAATCTTTTGTACCAAGACCCTCTTTCCCACCTGTCCTTCTTTGACATTGTGTTAAATGAGAGATGGCCTCAGGTGTACATACACACTGACAGAAAAGAAGGAAAGCAGCTGGGTAAGAGATTGGATAGAAGACATGAAAGGAATTCAAAAGAGTCTCAGCAACTTCAAGGCGTTCAGTGAGAGTAGAACGAGTTACTGCAAGAGGAAGAAACAGCAGAAGAATATTCCGTACTAGAGAAACATTCTTGGATTTCTCTCCGTCGACAGTAGATGAAGAAGATGAGGAGAGGTTAAGACTCTCGGCTTCTATCCACACTTGGACTAAAGAAGTAAAGGGCAGACGCATAGAAGATGTCCCCCGTAAACGCTGAAGACAGTGGTTCAAGATTTCAACAATCTGAAAAGAAAAAAGCAAACAAACGCACAAGAAAGGAAGAGAAAGAAAAGAAAGGAAGCGAACGCCCCCTTTCCTCAGATGAGAAAAAAACACTCAAGAGAGACAAAAAACGAGAGCGGCGAAGGATGGAGAAACAAAAGTGACGGTTCTAATAAATAGAGATAGACAGATACCGGAGAAAAGCAAAGAAGAAAAGAGGGTGAGAGAGAGAGGAGACGCCCCCATATGGAACCGCCTCTCACCAACCTTTCTTGAGAGGACACGGCGACACAAGTACACACAAGAAAGTTAGTAAGAGGGTGTGACGAATATACGTCTAATGAAGTGTCTATACACCACATCTACCATCCTATCTATCTTGATCATGTGCTTCCCGAATTTTGATGGTTCTCATCAGTGCATCGTTTTTGAGTATTTGACCATGCGTATGTCATCCGTGTATCATCCCTCCGAAAAAAACTAAGAGCTTTGTCGCTCTGGCTTCTGTCGCTTTCTTCTTCCTCGTGTGGATCCTCTATCTGCGACAACTTGCTGATATCACACAGGATGAATGGAGAAGTGGAGAAAAAGATACATGTACGTATCCTTGAAAGTAAGTACACACATCTGTATACGCACTGATGTACGTCCTCCAGGGTGCCGTAGGGATGATTCCTACGAAGGAAGTTCATAGGGTATTATCATTCTCAAGAGGGAGATTCACCTACGAACATTCTTAAAAAGAAAAAAAACTATGTATGCATCATGCTTATGATGAAAGAAAAGAAGAGATGCGTACCTTAGGTATGAGGGGAGGAGGACACTGAAGAAACTCTCTGAACGCGACAGGTAGAAGCTTGTCAAGAACGACAGGTAACCGATCATCGTTACAGAGAGTTAGCCGAAGAAGTGTGTCTTCAAATTCCTTCTTCTTTTTCTCTAACAAGAGTACTGTTGAAGCAGAGGAGGCTGCTGGAACGGCGGCAGCCGGATTGCCAGGTGTAGCCGAGCGAAGAGCTTCAGTTGTATTATTCTGACTCGCACGAGGACCGTCATGACTACCCGCACCACCTCCACCACGCTGACCACCCGAATTATCAGGAGGGCTGCTCATGCTGTGCGGGAAAGAAGAAGAGACAAAGACGGACAGAGAGATCTAGGAAGGAAAGGAGTGAGCGAGTGAGTAAACGGGTGAAAAGATACCTGGCAGTCACATCAAGAAGAAATAAAAGTACGAGGGAAACGAAGGATGGAATGCAGACAGAACGACGAAGCCTTTTTCGACATAAGGAGGGCAGGACAAAAGGATAACAGTCGAGAAAGGTGCTTAGAGGAAGAAGGGATGCTTGGCGAGAAAGAACAGAAGAGACAGAAAAGAAGTGGTTGAGCCTAGACAAGACATGTAAAAGACAACCGTTAGAAAGGGGAAGGAGGGCGTTGCGGAGAAGCGAACGTGAGAAATAGAAGAACCCGAAAAGCGTCATGAAAAGAGGAAAAAAAGCGACCGTGCAAAAAGCCAAAAGAGCTCCTTTACTCATGGTATAAGAGAAGCAAACCAGCATTAGTGACGTATGACTCGACGGCTGTATGTACACCAGCTGTAGGAAGAGTAGAAAGTAGTACTTTGTACTCAACGACCCACGAGGAAAGGCAGAAGAACTCAAGATGACGTCCGGGTGTCATCCAAAACAAGAGCTCATCGAGAGATAGAACTGAAACAGCGGAAGAAGTGAAGCTTTTACAAGCTCGATAAGGAGACCGATGTCTGGCTGTGTTCTTCCGAGGTCTTCTGCATTTTTCTCGAGCATGCATGCAACGAAACTCACACCCTTCTCAGGGCATGCAAGGAAAGCCCAAGTCGACGTCACTAAGGAAACCGTACTGAGCTTCCCTTCTTCGGTCAAATTTCTTTTCTCTGTTTGTATGTGATGTAGTTGTTGCTTTCTTTTCTCCTTAGCTCTTCTTCTTCCGCTGGCGGGAAAAACTTTTCTCACAAGACCAACTCCCTTGATCAATGGCCATTATCATATTTGCAGTCTTCTCCCTTCTCTGCAGAACTGAACGTCCTTCAGGCACATCGAAGCCTACAGGACAACCGATACGCCTACATAGTGTGGCCCTTGTTACTACGAGTGTATCTGGTACAGATACGTGGATGCATCTCTAGGGCACGTCTATAGCAGAACTACGTCCACATTGGGGTAAAAGAGAAGAGCTCTCTTACTCGGACAGTGGTCTGGTCAGATTTGCTTTGCCTGTCTTTGTCTCTATCAAGGAACACAGGGTGGAGAGTAGGTTACGGAGGCCGCATTCTAACTCGACTGCGTCGATTTTCTCGTCAAACTCCGGTCAAAAATAAATTGCGCAGGAACGGAGAGATCTTTTCAGGCTGAAGAACGGTGTACGCATCCAGCTCTCTGTACCGGGGTGTATTCCGTGACGAGCTGTCGGTAGACTAGTACTTGTCTTTACTGAGAGGTGTATCTCTCCTCTATAATCTGCACAGGTCTCATTCTTTGGTTATATATATATTTATGTATATGTACGCGTATGACCATTTCATATGCGTGTATTGCACAGGCTCAGGCTTGTGCACATGCATACGTGTGTCTTTGTTTCGGTGCTCAACGTATACGGACGTACTTGTCGGGGAGATTTTACGCCCATACAGAGGGGAGAGCGTTGGAATTGAATCTGTTCACAGATCTCAGGAAAGCAATACTTCCTTTATTCACATCCACTCGGGCTCTTCTGTTTTTCTCTCTCTCCCCACCAAAGGACAGGCGCCTGAAACTGTACTCACGTCATGGTATCTTTAGAGAGAGCCTACCTCGTGTGTCCGGCTTGTATGGGTATACGGTGGAAAGGTACTCGTGTGTTACTTCGCTGCGCGCTGGCAGGGCGGGTGTATGTTTAGTGAATTCCATTTCCTGCACAGGTTCTATTTCGTGTGGGAAACATTTGTGAGGTGTTGCACAGGAAGGACTTTCCTTGTAAGTGTATTTTTTGGTGTACGTACACCTCACCTCCCCCTACTACGATTGACAGACCCTCTTTTCAAACGGGTCTTTCCTCTTCATCACCTAGGTGTAAGAGAAGAAATGAGTCCTTCTTTCCACAGGTAACTGTGCGAGGGTCCTACGTTTCTGTTTTCTGAACATCATTCTTTTTCTCGGCCTTTCCTTCATTTCCATGTGATAACGGAGTTTCATCAATCATCGTATTGTCTTTGTCACCTGCTGATCATGTCCCTGGGTGTGAAGTTGTCAGAGTCGTTGTTACTCTTTCTCTCGTTCTTTTCCTCTTGCCTTTTTGAATCTGTCAGCTGGTGGATGTCCTCCATCAGAAGGCAGAAGAGGTTCCTTCTGTTTCAAGGAGAGCAGAGAGGATGGTCTCTCACATGTCGTGCAAGAGGGCTTTGTCCTGTAGTTTAGAGTAGTCATTTATGCCGGGGAAAAGCGAGGCGCGTAGTGAACTCGTACTTCTTGGGAAGTTTCCTTTCTCTGTTTGAAGAGAGAGAAAGCCGAGGAAGTCGGCAAAAGAAGAGAACAGGAAAGGAGAGCGAAGGCAGCAGGAAGATGGTTGAAGTTGCTCTCGAGCACCAAAAGAAGCATGAGAGAGATGGGTGTACTGAAGAAGACTTTCATAGTCTTCTTCAGGTGTCTTTGCCTTTCTGTAGTGCCGTAGATGAGAACCCATGCCCTCTCAGTTGCGCCAGTAACCCCCCTGGAAGAGTTGAGGGGAAAACGGAGGAGAGGCATCAAGTAGGACAGAACTATGGACAGAACTATGTAGAGATATCAACGAATAACGCAACGGAGACAGTGACGGAAAGGCGTGTATTGTGCTCAGGATGTGGGAGACCTCTCCGAGTATGCTACTGCCATGTATTGCCCCGTCCTCGGGTAAACTTATCCCATGACTTCCCGGGTGTCATTACAGGGCTTGTGGTGTACGTACACCCCTTGGAAGCTAAACGGAAAATGGGGTCACTGCCCCTGCTACAACGAGCGATCGAACCTGTTCACACTTTTATTCAAAGGAAGCCAGGGACGTTGAAAGTCAGTCGTGAAAGAGCAAGAAATGAAGTTTGTGAACAGCATAAAGGAATAGACGAATACAAGATTTCACGGGCAGGAGGTAATGGTTCTTCCCCTTCGTTCTCGGACGCTTGCTTCTCACCTGTCAGTTCCTTCCTCAACGCTAGTGCGAATGAAAATCAACTGGGTCGGCTTGGCTCGAGACAGCCTGCTCTGTTGCCTTCACACGAGACTTCTGTACCGCCGTGTGAAGAAGGCTGGCGGCCTTTTTCTTCCCTTTGCCACTCCTCGTCTCTTTCTTCGTCTGCTGTTTCTTCCGGAGCTGATGACGTGGACCCCGCACGTCATGGTTCAGCAGTCGTGCTTGGTTGCCAGAGTGCCTTCGTCCCTCCTTCAGCTTTTTCCCCCGTCTTTTCTTCAGGTCCGCGCCCCTCCTATTGTGTCTCCAATCCACGTACGAACACATGGGTACATGATCATGAAGTAAGCGTACTACTAGGTGGGTGCTGTACGGACCGATATCGTCTCTCCTCTTGTTTGGTTCCATCGTCCTGCTCTACTGCCTCTTCATCTCTGTCTTCCTCTCCTGCCTCACTTTTGCCGTTGAGAGATATAAGGAAAGAACCGAATAACTTAGTTCTACTCTATCCAACAGAATGGAGTTTTGAGCTAGGGGTTGGCACGTTTCCTCTGAGGCTACCCCTTACATTATTATGTCTTGATGGGACTTGGAGGGAGGTGAAAGAGATGCTCCACTCTTCTCCGTGGTTGAATGATGTACCAGCTATAAAACTGCCTCGCAGCGAGCGTGGTTTCGAGCGTGGAAAGTTACTACACCAATCAGCGAATGACGGGCGAGTCAATGATAAGGCCGAAGAAGCCCAACGCAGGAGTATAGAAGCGTCTGGTAAGGCCTTAGGCCAGCGCCCCTCTATGATAGGGAAGCAAGGTGAATTCGATGTGAAGACGCAGAGTTCTGTTATTGATGAGGGAAGCAAGGCCGCTTGTCATGTGGTGTCAGGAGACATCCCTACTTGGTGCCGAAAGGGAGAAAAAACACGACAGAATCCACATGCAGCGTTACAGAACGTTGTCGAAGGCAGAGCACCGCGATATGAGCCGACGATTGGACATGCGTCGGACGGGAAGGAGAACTGGTCGCAGGACATAGTCGTGGATCGGCCGTCCGACGGAGGGTCGCATTTGGAAGGCAAGAGTGGACTCACTGGAGACGCGAGCAGGGAACATGAATCACTGCAGTGGGGTGTATATAGTTCTGTCCGGACGCCTCCTACCAGAGTTGTGGATGCAGGGGGTGTATGTACAGCCGAAGCACTGGGGCGTGTACTAGGCGCCATTGCCCGGTGGTGCCGCGATGATACCACAGAACGAGCAAAATATTTTGACCAGACTATAGTTCAAGTTTTGTCGTATGTGTCGCGCACCCAAGAGCAATTCAAGAAAAAGACATAAACGCTTCCTTCAGCTTCCGTATTGTAATGGGAGTAAGACAGTTGTCAACATGTAACCAACCAAAGAGGCGAAGTCTTTCGTAGCTGTTTCCCCTTCGTTGTCAATGTCGCTTCCTTTTCTGTGATAGCAGAGCGCGCTACATGAGGCGATTCATCCGTAGTGTTTTTCCACGCATAAACAAGTACAGATAAAGCGCGGCAGATGCTCCGGCGTGCGCTGTGAGAACTTCATTCTTTTCCAGCAGTTTAATTATGTCCTTCGCTATCCGCATATTTGGACGAGAATCGCCTGACCCCACGGCAATGATAAGCAAATTCATTTCTTGCGGGCCGGTGACGGCTGTCCAAACTATGTCTGCCGCAGAGATTTGAGAGAAGGTACGATACTCCAATCCTTTCGGCATCTGGAGAGAATCGTAGTCAAGTTCAAAGTTCGGTTTTATTCGGTGTAACGAGAGCAGCTAGAAAAAGTAGAGCACTTGATGCACGTGCAGAGTCGATGAGAGATAACGTGATCTTGAGTGTGGAAGACCCTGTCGTCTAATTTCCCAATCGGCCGCTTTATGAACTATGAGGCGCTGTGTTGTTCATTGAGAGCTAGAGGAGCGTCGAGGCTCTTCATCCGATTCGGCTTCTTCGGCGGCACGAGAAAGAATGCAACGCTGACGCATGGGAGTGTTATGCACTCAAAACCTAGTGTGTTCACTCGGCTAATGGTCAGCTGAAGTACGACGTTGTGATAGAGAACCGGGAGTACTGCCCGTAGAGGCCTAGCTCTCCCGGAGTAACAGAGCTCATGCTAGTGGGAAGGCGCGGGGCCTGCCTGCTAGGCAGCTGGAGAAGTAACTCTGGTTGTTCCGCTCCAACGCAGCTCCTGCAAGTGCGTTGTAGGGGCCCTGCAAGTAAGAGATGAGAGAGAGAATTGATTCTTCTCTCCGTCGGAAAAAACTATTTCTGTGAAAACAGTTTAATAGTTGCGCCGCGCCCAAAGGACAGCTGAGCTATACAATCTAGTGAAACGGAGCGTGCCTGGGTCTCCGAACCTCCGCAACGCGAGGAGTCGGTACTCTGTGTTTACTTCTGTACATTAGAAGTGTCTGTGGATTGTTATGCCGCTGTCACAACCGAGGCAATAGCGAACCTTGCCTTTCAGTGCCATTTCTGGTACAACAGACACCACAGGGTGATGTCAATTATGATTACCAGCTGGCTGCCTAAGTGCCTTGTCTCGGGTTCAGTTGCAAATGTGCCGGTTCTGAGCGTGTAGTGTCCGCTGTTCTCCTTACACGGAGTGAAGCGATAGGCGTCTCTGAGGGGAGAACCTTTGTGTCTCTCCACTCCCCACTCAATATAGGCGTGCAGGAAGGACTGAACACGGAATGACAGAAAAAAAGAAGTGTCCGTACCTGCTTCTCACACCCCAAGAGGCAGAACCGCACCGTTCGGAGCACGCTCTGTGCGCTTCTGGTAGTTCCCCACAACACGCGAAACTCCAGTGAGGTTCTCCTTCGGCGCACAGTGCTGACAGGCTTTTTATGTGGGCAAATCTTCACGAGGGAAACGCGAACGACAGGAATAGCCCCTGATATGTGGGCATGTGTGTGCAGGACTTTTGAAGTTGGGAACTACGGAGGCTTGTCCACGGGAGTGTACCATCAGTAGTGAAACTGTGAACACAGGGCACCGCAAGTAACATTTACTACATCAATCGCAGATAATCGAATTCGCTTACAGAAAGTGTTTCACCGTGTTCCGACTCCCTCGGGACTGCGGGTCTGTCGGACGTTTCCGGTTCGCTTTTTGCCATCTTGTCGAGGGGCCACCTGCGGGCGTCGCGTCTTCCGCCGGCCGCGGCGATGAGATCGCATCCAGAAGGAGGCGAGCCTGAATTTTTTCACATCGAGATGGCGGCCGCTCATATCCGGCTCGGGCCGGTTTGTTACCGCAGCACTTTCCTTGCTGCTTGCGCAGTGTACAGTTCCGACCGCGTGTCGTAACGAAGAGGGCGCGCCGATGAAGAGTGCCGAGCAGGCCGCTGGGCACACGGTGGAGACAGGTGACGAGGCAGAAGTCTCCGGGGTCCGAATTATGCCGCAGGCTCCGAAGCCACATGCCGCGGAGCTGCACAGGAGTAGCTCCAGGAGCAGACGGAAGCGGCTCTCCTCGACAGGCCTGACAGTTGCAAAGATCCCCAGTTCGCGGCTTGTCACTGGGCGTTCTAGTCCACGTGCAAAGCTTCTCGTGGCTGTCACCTTAATTGCGTTGGCTGAACGTGTAATGGACGCCGCAATAT
>NW_027156198.1:4328-18561 GCF_002600585.1 Cystoisospora suis | reverse complement strand
CCCCCTCCTGGCGTTGTTGCAGCGCCACCACCACCCCCGAAGAGTGAAGAGCCAAAGGCAGACGAGGTGGATGAAGAGGAGGAACTCCCGAAGAGCCCTCCTCCTCCTGCCCCGGTAGTGTTTGATGCGGTTCCTCCCCCAAACATCCTGGGAAGATGGTCTAGAGAAAGAAAGAGAAAGAAGGAAAGAAAGAAAAAAGGGAGGAATAGCTGAAGCTAGAGATCTTCTTCTTGTACTCGAAGAAGAAACGTAGAGAGATGGGAAAGAACAAGATGAGAGAGATTTGATGCTTTACCGAAGAGGGCTGTGAGAGAGGGAGAGAGAAGAATGGAAGATCTAAGGAGCGAGATTGGGTATGTATGTGATAGCTCAGTCAGCTATTTGAATGAGGGAAGAAGAAGTCTACTCTCTGTTGGAGCTTGCTGGTAAGAAAGAAGGACAGAGGGACGGAGAGAAAGAGAAGAGAGAAGGAAGACAGACACTCGAAAAGGTAAGCGATAAATCCCTGGGGAAAGCAGCGGGAGACGGGAGAACATGCGAGGGATTCTTTGAAAAGAAGACAGGAGGTGGGAAAAAAGAGAAGAAAAGAACGACCAACACATCTCATGAAGAAGAAAAGCATGCCGTGCTAACGATGAATCTATCTCGTAAGGACCAAGAAAACGAAAGGTGGAGGGTCATAGCGTGCCAAGATAAAACACAAGAAAAAGAAGGAGGGACGGAGAAACAACACAATCCACCTCCTCTGAACTAAGAGGTGGAGTTGGCGAAAGAAGAATTAGCATGGAGAGAATCAGAGAGAGTTCGTCTTTGTAGAGGAGAAGAAAGAAAGAGAAGAGTTGCATATTCAAGAGGGGAGAGACAAAAAGAAAGAGACCCGAAGAAACGTAGCTACCTTTCTTCTTTCTCCTAGCGTACTCTCCCACGATAATGGCTCAGCAGAAAGAGAAATCTACAGCAAACCTCCATTACAACTGCATGCGGGGGCGACTTCACTTCATTTTCAGTCATCTATCAATCTTTCTTCTTTACACACGGACATTCACAAGACTTTCCTGAGGACATTTCCTTCAAGAAGAACAAAGATAGACTCCCTTTCTACCTATCTCTTTGTTTCTTTCTTTTCCTGTCGAACTCTTTCTCATTCCGTTCATCGGAATTCTTCTTATGACGAAAGAGAGATTTGAGATAGATTAGATCCATATAGATAGACAGATGGATCAAAGATAGAGTCAAAACATATCAAAGATACAAAATCTATAGGGAGGCCTACTATAGATAAGGTCAGCCATATCCATACATACCTACGGTTACACCCGAAAATACATCGTACACACAAGGATGGCACGTGTAATGCACCATGAATAGAACTAAAGCACTAGGACGTTTTTCTTTCAAAATAAAAAGCCTTCCTTCAGTGACGTTTGTATTCCTAGCTCTTCTTCATCTACGTCTATCGCGTTTCTTGTCTTTCCTGTCTCCCCCCCGAGGGAGAGGTGGCATCTAGATCACTGGCGCAAGCGTGAGGGGTGATCTGACACGAGATGAAAGAGAAGAGGAGAAAAGCTCGCGTCCATACTTGTCTGCTCTTGGGCATCTTGTATGTGTGCAGGAGAGGAGAATGTCGACTCTTAGATCTGAGAAGTAAGAAATCGATTGAATCTTCTTGCTCTCTTTATGATAGTTGTAAGGGTGATCTTCACGGCGAGAATAGAGAGATGATCGCACATTTCTACTGGAACAGACGCATGCATGGACAAATAGATCGATTCTTTTCCTCTGTCTTATCTTTTCTATACATCGTAGAGCATCTCGTGTCTTCTCGTGTTTGTTTTGGAATGTCTTGTAGGGGCGTCGTATATGTATAGCTCTACTCCGTCGTTATGGTCATCCAGTCCGGGGTGTGCATGCAGCGTATACCTCTAACTATACATCCAAACAACGGACAAGATGCCCATCTCCCACACGGATAGGAGCAGTCGACAATGTAGGCACGTACATCATAAATATAACTGTACCTAGCTTTATACACGTACACAGGTCTAGCTATACATCGACTCGTTTACAGGCAGAAATACAATAGAAATAAGCATCCCTATACACGCGGGAGACTCCCCTTTGTTTTATTTTGTGAGTTCACCTCATTTCTTCTTCTTACTCCGAAAGTTGGAGACAAGTACGAGAAGAGATGCTTTCTCATTCAGTTAGCTAGGGACCCTCCTTAGGTCGAGAGACATCGGCAGTCTCGATTCAATCCTTGTCACCCTGTTGAAGGTCGATATACCTCCCCTAGATAGTCGCATGCAGAGAGATTCATCAAGAATCTCATAATGATGATGAAGAAGATCTGACAAGGGGGGGGGTGAGGGATCTAGAAATCTTGTTGAGATAGACAGGAGATTTACTGGTAGATACTGAGGTGGATACATAAATAGCAGGCTGCTTGGAGGAGCTCTATCGATGCCAAGAAATTACGTTGCCCCAGAGGAGACAGAGACACATACAGATTCTGTACCCCTATCGAGATACACGTAACGCATATAAAACTGAGAGAGAAGTACGTGTATCGGTACTGACAGAAAGGGTTATATATATATATATATATAGGGATAGATAGATATATACATGAGAGATAGATAGGTAGACACGCCGAAGATAGATAGGCAGATAGATCAATAGGTACGTAGAGAAAAGGCAGATAGGTAGCTAGATGCGAGATAGATAGCTGAAAGATAGGTACATAGGTAGATAACTAGGTAATCAGGTTAGAGATAGATAGATTGAAGATAGGTAGATACTAGATAGATAGATCCATCCGTAGATTCAAGTGGAACAGAAGTTAAGCCGGAAAGCAAGACAAGCCTACTAATCATAAGACACTCGCTAAGAGACCTCTTCATTCTCTCCTCCATTTCTTCTTCAGCATCGTTGTAGATACACATAGACTCTTTTCTTTGCTTCTTCCTCTTCTTAGTAAAATGCTTTCTACTATGTCTATCTCCAGTTAGTCGCTCCCTCAGGCCTAAAGGCAGGCAGTGTTTATTTAATAGGTCGATCGATTCCATACAGTAGATCCATAGATGACTGTAGATACTATATCAGAACCCTCTCTCTCTCTCTGTCTCTCTTGTGCCATCATTCTTTTCTTCCTTTCTTTCTATGTTCGCTCTCTATGTGTATCGCCGCCTATCTATAAATGGCTAGATGAGGACACCTTCCTACTCCTGCCCCTACTCTACTCCTCTTACTGACTGTGAGACTGATTAAGTCATTTCTTCCGTTCCCCATACCTACTAAAACAAAAATCTTCAATTGTCTCGGTACCTACGCGCCAAGTAACTACGCTCCTAGGAATGTAGATGTAGGGGCGGCTCTTAGCTTTATTCTGTCCCTTATTCTTGTCTCCTTCAGGTTGTCTTTAAATCTCTAGCATTACTGGAGCAGAGATCGGCTCGTGTCGATCTCATGGAGATAGATCAATAGAGAGATTCATACACATAACCCCGAACCCAAGGAATCATCACCTGTTGACTCTTGTGTTTCTTTCTTTCTTTTATCTTTATGCTTATCTGCAACGCATCTACTACTAGTAGTACCCCGCGACAACAGATATATCTCGTCCCTATCTCTCACATTCATCACTCTCCTCCTAGAGGGGCGTCTAGGGCCCGCCGGTCAACACGCAACTACCGAAAAACTCCCTCGCGGAGATCCGGCGATACTCCTGAGTGACTCGCCCTCATGTTCCCCTCCCCGCTTGGCAACCCTTCTCGCAGCATCGCCTTATATTCGGATAATAGCTTCCTTTTTGCAGGTGATCTAGTGCATTTGCCCGTAGAGTTTCAAACTATGAAGAGAGGTGTGTATCTCCACCTGAGAAGTGAGCGACTTGAGAGAATGTCAGAGACCAACGACGATATCTAATAGAGTGTTGCAGAGAAAGAAAACTCGAGCCAGATCTCTTCGAAGTGTCAGTGGTTTGGAAGCGAAGAGAAAACGCCTGTCTGCGAAGAAGGTACTAGTCAGACAGGAGGTGGCTAGCGAGAAGACCGCAGAAAGACCAACAAAGAAGGCATCAACAGCATCATCAGCGTCACGGTCTAAGAGGAAAGAAGAGAAGAAGGAAAGACAGAAAAGAGAAGAAACAAATCACTTCATTTCTTGCGAGTGAAAGTTAGGGTTGAGGAGATTCATCTCCTCCTCCTCCTCTTCATCAATGTTCGCAAAACGATAGTGAAAAAGATTCAAAAGAACGAAAGAATGAGACTGACTGAATGAAGAACGATTGCAAAACCCAAAAAGAAAAGAAAAAAGAAATTCCTCATTCATTCATTCGTTCACTCGATCACCACTATTGAGAAAACATCATTGCTGCATTACCCTTCTTCATTCATTCATCTTCAAAACAAATGATCTTCTCTTTGATCTTCAGCAATCTTCTTCTTTTACTTAGAGAGAGCTTCCGTCATTCTATTGTGTATGTCTGTTTCTGTCGTGTCTCTACCTTTCTCTTCTTCTTAATCATTGCTCTCTTCTTCTACCTTTTCTTCGAATTCTTCGTAATCTTGAAAGTGCCTGGATTGGGCGTTGCTGAGATTCTTGAAAAGAAGTGAAGATAAAAGAAAGCGTGGGGAAGATGACGAATGAATGGAATGAGCCAGTGCTGTTGTTGCTAGACGGAGAGTGTAGGCATCCGACTAAGAGCTAGACCTGCTTCCAGATCTTCCTTCTCGACCTCCTCACAAGGAAGAATGCGCGTCTGAACAAAAAGAAAAAGAAAGAAAGAATATAAAAAGAAGAAGAAGAAGAAACAAAGATGACAGGAAGGAGAAACACTCACTCACTATACAAAGCAGCCAGCCAATCACGTCCTTACTATCATCCTTATACAAAGGAGAATAGCAAGGAAAGACCTAAGTCGATAGATAGAGATGGACACGGAGGAGAGACATGAATCTTTCTCTTCTTACAGATCTCTAAGATAAGATGCCCCCCTCAGGCAAGGATATGGAGAGAGAGACATGAAAGGCAAAGAGTGACTTTCGAATGGGTAAGAGACTCACCAAAAAGTTTGCGGAGGCAAAGAAGGCAAAGCCAATGACGCTCACGCATAAGATCATCGTGAAGCCGGCCCTGAAGAGAAAGAAAGACAAGAGAGACACGAGAGAAAGATGTTGACACGGAGACAAACAATTCTGGAGACGACAAGAAAAAGAACACGGTGAGGTGTATTGCGAGCCTGCCTGTACTATTCGATCAAGAAGGAGAAAGAAGAGTGACTGGCCAAGCGTATCTACATGTCAGGGAAATAGGTAGGAGGGTGAATCTATGAATCAGCCTTTGCTTCTCAAAAAAGACGAGACAATACGCGAGCTTCAACACATAAAGACACATTTCCTCATCCAGATACGAGGGCATTCACACACTCGTAGATAGAAGATCAATCAGACCTGTATTAACACTCTTCTCTTTGGCTCTCTTTGTTGCTTTTGAAGAGAAAGACGACGACGAAGGCGACTTACGTGAGAGGGATTTCCTTTCCTTGGCTACCTAGGAGATGGTCAGCTTGCCAGTTGCTTATCGTGTCCATCACGGCGCCGCTGACAATAGGAGCTGCGAACCATCCAAGAACGTTATACCTGTGAAACAAGAAAGAAAAAAGAGAGTAAGCTTTCTTTCTATCAGCAGATCAAAACGGCGCCTTATTAACAATGAGATCTTCACACATTGAACTACAGCCATAACTTTCGCTCATTCTCTATCAATCCCCTCTCTTCTTGCTGTCGAAAGATCGAGATAAAAAGACCGACTTTTCCTATAGAGATGCTCTGTGTGACTTGGGAGAAACCTATACGTAGATAGAGACTGAACACCACTACTATATAGATGGCCTAACATCGAGGCATGTGTTTCTATTGTTCTCCCCTGTTTTATCTCTCTGGGCTAAGAATGCTTTTCCCCCCCCTTCACTTCCACACTCTCTTCTTTCTTTCTTTCTTTCTTCCTTCATGACTTACGAGAATTGGGAAATTGCTGAAGATAAGCTTCTCTGATGGAACGGTACACACGAGAGAAGAATTCCGACAGCTACCGGGACTAGAGCAGCGCCGCAGAACAGAGAGCCCCAGAGCAAGGTAGCGAAGAGGTAAAAGTTCGAAACGTATATGGAAGTGACAGCGAGGATTGAAGCTAAGCCTGTAAAGAACACAGTAATGAGAAACGAAGAAAGAATTATTCATTACAGCAGCAAGATGTATGACTGAAGCGAGATCGAAGGAAGCCGCTACGCCTTTTCTTTCATTCAAAGCTGCCTTTGTGGTCTTTACCGGCAGCAACAAGATGGAAGATGTACTACCTAGCTTTGAGACCGAAAGACACATCAAACTTCTTGTCAGCTTACCTGCGAATAGAGTAGCTAGGCGTACAGCTGTGCGCTGTTGGCGGTACCCTCCGCATCGATCGCACATGCACCCGCCGCACCAGACTCTGTAACGAAGACAAACAGAGACAGATAAGATTGAAGGAAAGTTCAAACCCTCTTCCACTCCAAGATTCCCTATCCATCCATTCACATACACACACGTAAAGAAAGAAAGAGAAAGAAGAAACACATACATGTCAGAGAAAAGCACAAAGACTCTCTTCCGTTCTTCTACCCGAGGAGGGTTCAGGTTGAAGAACGTCTTTCTCATACCAAGGGAACATAAGAAGAAAAGCACATGGAGAGAGAGTAGACGAAGATAAGGATGAGAGCTATTGCTTGCTGGAGACTGACCCTGAGGTGGGAGCTGATAAGAAACATAAGGTCGATAGAATGACAACAGTCATTCTATCGAACTTTAAGACGACCACCATGTACTCGGTCACCCAGAATTGAATGCCTGTGACAACGAAGTAGAGCATACTCATTCCAAGGGTGATGACAACATAGAGGGGATTTCGGAGTAAGCTCTGAGCTCCTTCAATCAATCGCCTAACAGCGTATTGACTCCTGAAGAGGGAGAAGGACGTGTCTTCCACGGTAGCTGGTGGCGTCGACAAGGAAGAAGACGATGAAGACGAAGAAGAGGAAGAAGATAAAGTAGGCGGGTCGTAGATGATCTCTGAGAAGGGATATTCTTCGCCCCTAAGGATGCAACACAGAACAGAAAAGAGCATGCGGAAGAAAACAAAAGATGAGAAAGGTATGAAGAAACGAAGAAGAAGACTACACATCTTCCAAGTGAAGAGTGAAGAGAGATAAGTAAGAAAATGACGATTCCACACACCCGACGAATGGAGGTGGTGGTAAGACATGACCCACTGAAGACGGTTTGCTCTTCATGATGACCCTTTGCTAAGAAAGTGAATGGCTTCAGAAGAACCAAGAGAGAAAAAGGAACAAGAAAGAAAGAGTGAGAAAGAGTGCGAAAGATTGTGCTAATAGATGACTTACCATCCTGTGGTAGTGAGGAGTCTGGTCCTTGAGGGAGGCGAGTGGGGAACGTTGATGATTCGGGAAGGCAAACATGAGAGAAGAGCGATTAAAGGAAGTAACATGAAAGCTTGAAGTTGAAAGGGAGTTCGCCATGAAGTCGGCAAGGCGGAAGATGACGATGAGGATGATGTAGCGAAAGACAGGATAGTTGTGTCTTCGTGTACGCGGGAAAGCATGCCTCCAAGGAAGTAACCGAGCACGGAGCCTGAAGGCATAGAAAAAGAGAGATTGAAAGGAAGACAGGTTGACAAGGAGACACACAAAGAAAGGGCGTGACAAGCGTGATCATCTCTATAGACACAGGGCTAAAGTGAAACAAGAAGAAAGAAAAGGAAAAAGAAGTTCATGCTTGGAATGCGTCACTTCGTTCATTCCACTTACCCCCAATGCTTCCTAATTGGGAGTAAGCCATCCATCGGGTCTTCTTTCCTTCCGGTGCAAAGCTATCCACCCATACAGGGAGATATAATACAGGTAGAGCCTGAAGGAAATTCATAGAAAGAGACAAGAGAAGTTCAAAGATATGAAGGGGAGAAACTTCATAGCAAGAGAAAACAAGACACACACAACAATGTATCAGACTGCTTCATGAATTGGATCAAACACGATGTATGGAATGAAAGTCTTGGAACATAGCAACTATTCAATCACCTTCTCGCCAACGTCCATCTGTATCCAGATCGGATACACATGGATAGAGATCTACGAATGGTATCTATCGTAAGTCCACTCTCTCTGTAGGTATCGTCAGCCCCCCTTATGTCCACCAGATAGCTATATGTAGAGATGGCGAGAGGGAGAAGGTCGAAAAGATGAAAATTTTAATTAGCAGGGTGTCAACTCACCTGGAAGAACCCAACGAAGAATCGCGTCGTATACATGACTCCAAGACTGTTTGCGCATGAGAATCCATAGAGGGAAGCACTTGCCGCAAAGAGAGAAGCGACAAGGGGCCACTTCATTCTTTTCGAGCAATGTGTGAAAACGCCCGCTAGGAAAGTCCCTGAAACGACTCCAATATAGACGAGAGATCCTAAGAGACTCTGTTCGATATATCCCATCATATTGAAGTCTCCTTGAAGATCTTGCAACACAGCTGGGATCGCTCCATGGTCAAAGTTGCACAAAGCTGCCATGCAAATCATACAGAGAAGAGACAAGAGAATCTCTCCAACTCCTCCTCTCTCTCCTTCTCTTGGGCTTAATGCACTGATCTCTCCAGCAGTCCTGTTGCTACTGAAGGTACTCGTATTCGTTCGCGCGGAGATCATCGTGTCAGGGGAAGAGACTCCTACAGAGCTCTGTTCTCCCGATCTCGAAGAGAGAAGAGGCGCCGATAGGCCTCCTCCAAAGTTGGGATGAAAGGTCGGGAGTGTCTCCCCGAGAAGACGAGAAACGGCGCCTTGGAACCACTTCTTCTTCGGACCATTTGCTGGTGCTGTGGTCACTTCTTCTTTCTCCATCGAAGACAGTTTCTTCGCGAGATTCGCACTCACGGTCTTCCTGAAAAAGCCTGAAAAGGAAAGATAAGAGCAAACACACAAAGCAGCCATGAAGAAGATAATATATAGTTCACTCTCGATCAGGTGCCAACAGAAAGAAGATTTCGAGATGTTCATTTACCTCCGGTTTATCTACCACGTCTAGACTGATCTAGATGTCTGTATTTCTGTCTATCGATCTATCTATTTCTTCGATAAAAAGATCTCGAGTTAAGAAGGAATGAGTGAACGGGAAGTCAGAAGAGAGACTCTCTCTCTCAAAAAGAAACCGCCACTTACTGTTCGTAATCCTATTCACAGGCATCATGCACGGCCGTCCTGCTCCTCCTCCACCTGGTGCCGCTGTGAGTGTTTGTTGAGGTGCGCTGACGTTCGTCTGACAGTGAGGGGGAGGCACCTCCCATCCTTGTAGCTTCATAGAGCCTGAGACGGCTTCAAAGACACTCGTACGTCTCGAACTGGAAGGAGTTGGGTTGCCTGCGTTCTCTGTCGTTGCTGTTGTCGTCGCTGTCTGGACCGGGAGTTTCTTCTCGAGTTGAGGAGGCTGATCGACTTTAGCGGATGCGATTTGACGATCGCTTCTCTTCAAAACCGCTGGGCGAGGGTTCTCGTACGTAGCTTCAGGAAGTGTCGGGGTGGGTCTCACCACGTTCACATACAGAGGTCTTCTCTCTCCATCAACCATTGTCTTCGGAATGCTCAAGTTCACGGGTTTGTTCATGATTTGCGCGCCAGCACCTGGAGCCGGGGGAGCTGGAGGCGCGGGAATCGAACCTTGGACTTGGTCATTTTCCGTCTTCATTGTCGGCTGGGGGGGTTGTTCCTGACGCTGCTGCTGTTGCTGCTGCCGACCTTCTTCAAGAATCTCCGGGGCCACCTTGAAATGCTTCTCATTCAGGCTTGACACGTTCGGTGTCGCCTGTTGGACTTTCGGGACCATCGCCTCCGCATAGAGGGCCGCTGCCGCCATCGGCAGGCCAGGTGGCGGAGGCGGAGGCGTCAACTTCGGTGGCGGTGGCATCGGGGTAAAGAGAGCCTGAGGAGGGGGATAAGCACAGCCAAATGGATTCCCTGCTTGAGCAGGACGCGCCGGAGGGGCCGGCGGGGGGGGAGGTGGGGGCGGCACAGGAGTCGCCACGGCTTGGCTGACGGATACCGACGTCGATCCTCCACTTGATTGCCGATTGGGTGCACGCTGGAGCGTCCAGTTGTAAGCTTTGTTTTCTCCCGAGAGTTCTTCCTCATTCGAGTAGAAGAACGCCGCCGGATCAACGGCAGCTGCAGTTTGCTCTTCGCGCGTCTGCTGTCGGCGTTCAAATGACCTTATAAGGCGCATGACGGGGTCGGGATGAGAGAAGTCCGGCTGGGAGTTCGCGGAACAAGCCATCGTGGTTAACTTGTAGGTAAAAAGAGGGCTGAGCTAAACAAGGAGACAAGAAAACCGCGGAGGGTTATAGAGATACAAAGAGCAAAGAGAAATAGAGGGGTCTCCAAGATGAAGCCGCTGGCTTTCTCTCTCAAGGAGTAGGACGTCGTGTTCGGGAGCGCGTTCACAGAAAACGAGCCAGAGAGAGAGCCAACGCTCCGACAGAAGAAAAAAGATGGGGTGAGCTTCTTACAAGACCTATATACATTTGAAAGAAGGGACTGTTGCAGTGTGCAACAAGTCCAACGCAAAGAGAAGAAAAGAGAAAGGAAACATGAAGTCCGGAAAGCTCCGGTTCGGAGAAGTAGGCGGCGAGAAGGCGTAGAGTTGGAAGGACTGGAGGCCTTCTCGTGCGTCAAAGGCAAGAGATATCCGCTGCAAAGCAGCAGAGCAAACAAAACCGATTGACTTCATTTCCTCTAAGTTCTCAAAGAGAAGAAGGCAACAAGAAAGACACCAAGTGTCAAAGAGACTTCTGCCGCCCTAGGCGACAGACACCAGTCAATCTTGACAGTCGTGTGAAGTCGGACGCTTCCTTGCTAAGTTGTAACACTTGCGCGATGAAACAACGACCTGCGCAACCGCAGTCCAGCTAGCTACCCATAGCTGGACGAGGACTTCTACTACACCATACACACAACGCCAAAGGGCTTACTTGGAAACTTGCAAAGAAACAACGCTTCCGACAAAAGTCGGCTAAACGTGTTCTACTTCGACACAGTCCCACGGGAAGGGAAAGGTAACGCAGAAGAGCGGCTCCAGCTGGCGATGCAACCCACCGCGGTGGTCGTTGCCCTAGGTAGGGGTCGGTGGTGGCCCTCGCTCGCGCAGATTGAATTTGGCGGGAAGAAGCCACTTGTCGAGTAGTGTCTGATCCGCTGTGTTGGCAGCACAAAGTGAGTAGAAGGCAAGGCTAGGTTGCGTGATTCGCTAAGTCAGGAGTGACTCGAAATCTTTCAACGAACAGCCTGGTCAAGCTTTTCTAAGGTGAACACGAAAGAGAACAAACAGCGAGGGCGAATTGCACAATGTAGTGCAAGACAAACATGTATAAACCTGTTATTGGATTTCTTCGGCAAAAAGAAATTCTCCTAACAGAAGTAGCTGCTCTTAAAAAGATAAGAGTAACAGTACTGAAAGATTAAGACTGCTGGTCTTGGCCATCTTGGCCTTCTCGTTGAGCGGCTCGCTGGTCTTGCGTCCCGGGGCGATCGGCTTCCGCTTCCGCGGCGCCGCGGCCTTTTGCGAGACCAGCTCGCCATCGATCGATCATCGATCGGTTTCACGTTGCATCGCCCCGCGGTTTCTTGCGAGACCAGCTAGCCGATCGATTAGCGTCACGTTGCAACGCGATGCGGTCTTCTGCGAGACCAGCGCGGCAATCGATCGCCCAGCGTCACGCTGCACCGCCCGGTGGTCTCCTAACAGAAACTGGCTCGCCAATGGAACGGCGTCATCTTGCACCGCCCGGCGGTCTTCCAACTGGCTTTCCGATCGATCGCCGTCACGCTGCATCGCTTGCTGGTCTCCCAACAGAAACTGGCCCGCCGGACCATCGACGTCACGTTGCACTGCCCGGTGGTCCATCAACAGAAACCGGCGCTGTCAGTCGATCAGCTTCACAGTGCACCACTCAGAATCTCGCCATCAGCAGAAAGAAGCCATCGAGAAGAGCACGCGAGCCAAGGAAGGAAGCATTACCATCAATATCGTCAGCGCCACCCCCAGAGTCAGAAGACCAGTGGTGTTCTCCGGCAGGAAAGGACCAGTGGTGCCCAGGCGTTCGAACGCCTGTCTTCTGTTGGAGTGAAGACGTGTCTTCCTGGTGACCGGAGAAGCCCGTCTGCTATTCCAGGCTGCTTTTTTGTCTTGAACCACAAGGAGAAAGTGACTCTACAGTACTTCACTCATTTACCAGAAGGTGGTCTGGTGAAGAGGCAGGCTCATGGAGAAGATAGACTCCTGAAAGCAGAGCCGTAGGAAAAACTTCGACAGCCACATGCTCGCATAGCATGAGGAAAGATCCTGAGGCCTGCAGGAACTCTGGGTTTCACTTGTGAAGAAGTCTACCAACGCACCACTTTCTACAACCTGCTAGAATCTTTCGCTGATACAGAGGTGTTTGTTGCTCACTCATTGATCTTCGCTAAGAGAACCCGGACCTCTCCACCAACGTCAGATAGTTCGGTTCCTCCGCTGGGCTAGGGCTGAACTCTCAGACCAGAAAGGCTCCTAGAACCTTTTGCTTTATTCCTGAACGAGCTCTCGATAGCGTCGTATACTCTTTGTCACACCTGTGCAGAATGTACCGGGAGAAGTTTAACTCCCTCATCTGGGCATGTTATCGGCTAGATCGATGATTGATAGGTAAGGTAGTTGATTCGCATTGTTTCTATTAGGCCTGCATTTCTCAGGGCTCATGGCCCCTCCAGCCAGGCATTTCCTCAAACAACGAGCAAAGAATAAGTGAAGAAAGACCACTCTGTCTCTTTCAGGATGGTGTCCGCGCTGTCGGGGTTGTATTGAGTAGATAAGAGTACCTTACGGACCGCGTACCTTTGTGAGCGGGCGTTTTTCTTCTGTAGGAAAGACTCCCCGCAAAAGAAGGAAGACACTTCTCTTACGTGTTTCTCTCTTTCTTTCAGCTCTCTTCCAGGTTCAATGATCATGAAGATCCTCATGAAGATCAAACCGACCAGGAGAAGAAAACAAGAAGAACGTCGCATGCATCGGCCACATGCATTTCTAACTCACAAGGACTTTCGTTTATGTCTTCCCTCTTTTTTCCTCCTTGTTTCTCTTACACAAGGGACATCCCTTATGATGTGAGCAAGCTAAATCTAATGAGCGTTTTAGCACGTATATATAGACTTACATAGATTTGTATAAGGCTATCTATATGATCTAGATGTAGAGCTACCAGCCAGAAGGAGAATACCTATAGCCTTTCTATCATCCTTCTGCTTGTCTTCTCTTGCCTTTCCTTCCTCTCTCTATTCCTGCACACCCTCACACTTCGAGATTCTATACACTACATTCTCTGTTAAACATCATCAAATACTTTCTAACCTACTGCACTCTTTCTTCGGATTAAGACGCTCCTCCCTGAAGAGCCGAATGCATGCATACAGACAGGCATATGACCGGTTCATCTTCTCAGTGTGAAGAAACTTCAGAGCCTTTTGCTTTCATCGACTCTCTCTCCACTTTGAAACACAGAAATCTCTTTTTAAGTCACTCGGAAGTCTGTTTTCTTCTTCTTCTCCTCACAGAAACTCGAGAAGAAGAAACAGAAGAAATACACTAGACACTAAAAGGAAGCGAGACCAGGAGACAGAAGAGACATAGACTGAAAAAGAAGAGAGATAGATGAATGAGAATCCTCCTTTCAGTCTCTTCACTGTTTTTCTTTCCATACGACAGTTAGCGGAATTGCACTTCTGATCAACTCTTCTTCTCTCTCTCTAGCCTCTCTCTTCTTCACACTGAGCCTTCTCTTCTTCTTCTTCTTCTTATCCTCCTCTTTGCTGCTGTTGTTGAGCTTTCTTGGCCATCTGATACTTTTGCATGACATTTGCATTTACGCTTCTCTTGTTACCTTCCATTCTCTTTTGACTCTTCTCTCCTCTCTTCTTCTTATTCTTCTTCTGGAAACATTTCTGATTCGGACGGTGTAAATGCACTCTCTCTTTGGCGGTCTCTTCTTCGGTGCTTAACTTCTTCTTTTTCTTCTTGAAAGAAAATGGATGGAATCTGTTACGCAAAAGAGATAGAAACACAAAATAACATGGAAAACTTCAGACACACGAGCTATCTATCTATCTATCT
>NW_027156198.1:4012-4261 GCF_002600585.1 Cystoisospora suis | reverse complement strand
TCTATCCACACGGTTCAACAGAATGCTTTGACGGCATCTTCTGTACACTTTCATTTTAGAAACTAAGCCGAGACAGAGACTAGAACCTCATTCCAAAGAGACCCTGTCTCTTCTTCTTCTATTCTCTTTCTACTTCTTACTTCTGTCTTGTCCTCTCTTCTTTTTCTCCTCCTCCACCGTCCTCCGTCGACTCCGAATCGCTATCTCCAAGACCCTCGTCATCTCCATCATTCTCATCGTCACTTTCCC
>NW_027156198.1:0-3883 GCF_002600585.1 Cystoisospora suis | reverse complement strand
ATTCCTCTAACATCTGTTTCTCTGAAGATGAGAATTCGCCCCTGTGGTTAACATGATCCTTGCTCTTCACACCCTTAGAGGTAGGCTCTTCTTCTTCATTACTACTCTCGTTCTCTCTTTCTTCTTCNNCATACAAGATAACACATGCTCCTTCCCTATTCTTCTTTCTCTTCTTCAACTGCACCTCAACGACTCTCTCCATCTCATCGAGCTCTTTTCTGTTCAGAAAGCCACAGAGACAAGACTTACATAGATTGACAGATAAGCCATATCTATCTATCTATTTATTTGGAGAGGATACGATGCCTCTCTCTACGATTCGTAGGAAAAGAAGAGGAAAGGAAGGTGAAGAAAGCAGATTGAATCTCTCTCTTTCTCTCTTGGTCGTAGGTATATAGACACATATACACGTATATGCACATACACTTTGGGAGGAGAAAGAGACTCGTTTGTGAGGCCTAAAGACAGAGTTAGAGAGGAAAACAACAAAAATAGATATACACACATAGAGAGAGAGATAGACAGATATAAACACTCTCCGAGAGAGGGAGACCTTGAGACAGGATGATCTGCTTTGAGTGTATGTACACCATGTTCCCCTCTCCGTGACTGCCGTAACAGGGACATTCTCATAAACGGAAGACACTTTCGTCGTTTTCGATCACCCGACCGCTCTTTCTTTATCAGATAAGAAGAAGACGGAAGTGAGAAGGAAAGAATGAACTAGAAGACGAAATTTCAATCAGTGAAAGAAGATGAGGACGTACTGTCTCTTTGCTTTAAGAGAAGCCTCTTTCTCTTTCAGTTGCTGCAGCTCTTCAGGCGTTTTCGAAATGAAGTTATGATATAAGACTACAGGAATAAACAGGCAAGAAGAATGACAGAAGAAGCATGTGTATAGACACTCCTCCACTTTATCTTTAAACACCACAAAAAGCTAAAGTGTAGAGGGGCGGCGTCACCTAGGGAAGAAGACACTTCGAGAAAGCCATGTTATTTGGGAGAGAAATAGTGAGCTAGATATACACTCCATGTTAGGACAACGGCAAGACGGAAGCGTGTCGCTTCTTCGGAGAGAACAGATGGAAGGAAAGAGAAAGAAAGAGAATAGAGAAAGAGGAGAGAAA
This sequence comes from Cystoisospora suis, assembly GCF_002600585.1. Classification (NCBI taxonomy): domain Eukaryota; phylum Apicomplexa; class Conoidasida; order Eucoccidiorida; family Sarcocystidae; genus Cystoisospora; species Cystoisospora suis. The sequence continues at coordinate 2,756 of NW_027156198.1, read as the reverse complement.
GAAATGAACGGAGAATCTCCAAGCCTGTACGAGGAGCGGATCTATAGAAAAATGAATGAAAGATTTCCTGGAATTGTGAACATACAACTATTCCATTCTGAAACATACACCACACTCGACAGCCCCCCTAAATATAACATACCTACATACCTACAAACGTCCTATATATATATGTACATACATGTATATACATACATATACATATACACATTTCCATTGAGCTACACCTAAAGTATGTATACGTGGAGATCTATGGAGCTATCTGCATAGATACAGACATACATATACATCTATATATGCAGTCACTTACACGTAACCCATAAGTATCTATCTATCTATCTTCAATCTATCTGTCTATCTCTCTATCGATGTTATGTATCCGTGAATTTCTATAGGTCTATGTATGATGTATGCCTACCTGCTCCGGTGCATACGTCGTCTTCGATTTTGACGAGCTGTAACTCCATCCTTGGGCCTAGTTCGATAAGCGATATAGCCATTTTGCATGTCTTTGTGTAGCTGCTGGGTTCTTCGGAATTCTCATGATCTTCGACCATTCCTTCCTCTTCGTCTTCCTCTTTCCCTTCTTCACCCTCTCCTCCCTGCGATTTCTTTCGCCTTATAGAAGAAGATGATCGAATTAACGCAGATAAAGCATCTCCACCTCTTCTCTGTGAGAGTGTTTGGCTATTTCTAGACACCGCATATCTAGCTGCTTGTCTATCCATTTCAATGATGTCTTCTTCATCTTCCGGCTCACTGTCTGTCTCCGTTCGCTTTTCTTTCTTTAAAGTGATATCACATATATCATCTCTCCTTCTTCTCTTTCTCTCAACTCTTCTTCTTTCTTTTTCTTCTTCGCCACCACTTGAAGAAGCCTTGTCTTCTTCATCTAGTTCCTTATCTTCGTCGTCTTCTCGCTTCACTCTAACACTTCCCGCCTCACTCTTTACATGCAAAGTCTTCTTGGCGAGAAGATCTCTCTTGTTTTCTTTCTTAACACCTTTCTCGTCTTCTTCTTCTTCGCCATAAGTAAGGTCGATTCGCTTCTCTCCTTCTCTCAAGCCGAGACTCCTAAGAAGAGAACGGCGAGCGGCCGCTTTAGTTGAAGCCTCTACTAGCCGCCTAACACCTGAGGTAATCCCTGCTGCTCTACGTACAATCGCATACTGACGGAATTGATAGGTCACAGGGGGAGAAGAAGAAGATGGAGAGGGAGAGGGAGAAGAAGAAGATGCCGAAGGTCGATGATCCCGTCGATACAGAACAACACGGCGACAATCTGAGAGCTAAAAGGAGAGAAACAAAGTAAAAAGAGAAAGCCAAAGAGAGAGACAGAGACAGAGAGAAAAGAACACAAAGAAACAAAGAAAGAGGATGAAAGACAGATAGACGAGACGGCAAAAGAGAAGAAGAATGGAGAAGTGTGAAGTTGAGGGGGAAGTAAAAGGAGAAAAGAGACACCATTGTCAGCTCATACATACAAAACACGAAAGAGAGAAGAGACAGAGGGAGACAGAGAGAGAGCAGAGAAAGAAGAAGGGGAGACTGTTGAGAACAGTATAAGGATCGGCGAGAAGAGAAGGCGTAGAAAGTGATACGTACATGAATAGGTTCAAGATACACAGATAGGCAGATGGATACAAACAAGTACGGAGGGGTATAGACGCACATACATACTTACGTACGAAGAGACAGAGAGAGTCTAAATGCATACATAGCCAGCTAGGGAGAAAGCACGAGCGGCACCAGCAGAGGTGTAAATACAAAGAGGTAGACACGTGTCGACAAATTCGCAGGATGATAGCGAGATCTGAAGAAGGGCCAACAAAGAAACCCCTCAACGGCAAAGCCTGTCTCAAGAGAGAAGTCTTTTCTTATCTATAGCTATCTATCTGTCTATCTATCTACAGAGTTTAGGGTTATAGAGAGCTATAGATAAAGACAGACTTGCCTTGTAAGAGACCCTCTACCCTCTATACATTCTGTATGTGTCCTTTATCTATAGAAGGATAGATAGGTGTGTGTGACCGAAGGTCAGGAGTGTTCGAGAGATTCGATAAGATGAAGTCCAAAGAACAGAAAGAAAGATAAAAGGAAAAGAAGAGGAAGAAAAGAAAAAGACAAGAAGAAGAAAGAAAGGTGGAGAGATGAAAACATACAAAAGCGGGAACTAACGAAAGGAAGGTGGAGCAGCTCGAGGAGGTGACAGCGGGGACAAAGAGAAAACGAAAGGTGGAGAGATGAAAACATACAAGAGGCATAGTATAGAACGGTGAGAGGACCGCCCCATGCGCAAAGAGAGAGAAACGTAGAGAAATCTACGACTTTCTACAGAGAAAGAGATTGGCCACACAACATCCCAAGAGACAGAGAAAGACGAAGACAAAGAATAGACGGGAAGGCATGGAGTCATCTACCTATCGAAGATGAAGAAAGATGAAGATATCTGTATATAACTAATCTTTGGCACAAACGAGAGAAGAAATCTCAGATATGAGAAGAGAGAGAGGGGGAGAAAGAAGAGACAGAAGGGCGAGAAAGAGAAAGAGAGAGAGAAACGCATCCGAAGGAGAGAAGACAGCGGGAAAAGAAAGAGAGGCTTCAAGAGTGTAATCTTCTCTCTTTGTCATGACTTACAAGAGCACTTTGGACATTGAGGGGGGGAAAGATATTTTTGATCATTCTCGTGATAAGATCCTCGGCGTCTCTCTCGGTAATGGTCTGACTTGACGCCTTATCGCATTCGCCGTCTC
>NW_027156197.1:0-292 GCF_002600585.1 Cystoisospora suis | reverse complement strand
GGAATCGACAGAGGGCTGCTAGAGCAGCCTAACGAGCCCGGAGCCCCATGCGGAAGTCAAACCCAGGTTGCCCCCTGGTGTTGCACATGGGTCCGGATCGGCGGGAGGAGAGATCTTCAAGAGGGAAGCGTTTTAGCCGAAGATTCGAGTACAGCGAGCAAGAACAACTCCGTGAGGGCCCGCAGAGACAGAAGGAGGCGCGTCGGGAGATAGGACCGCCTGGGATATCGAGACCGCGCTTCGTAGCGAGGCGGTTCGGAAAGGGACAGAACGGTCCCATACTCGGAGGAGG
>NW_027156196.1:0-1796 GCF_002600585.1 Cystoisospora suis | reverse complement strand
AAAGAAAAGAAGAGAAAGAGAAGAAGAGAAAGGAAAAGAAGAAGAAGAAGCACGACCAAATGCAATGAGAGAACTTGAAGAAGAAGAAGAGAAAGGAGGGAGTATATTAGGAAGGGAGTTCACTTCTCTAGATCCACATACTCCCCCGCACGTAGAGATAGGTAGATGAAAGATAGATAGATAGACAGTATGATCGAAAGTTTGTATTCCAGAGCGACTAGAGAAGGGTCCTGTTTAGATATCTCTGCTTGTACCGATTCCTCTCTAGCTACCATTGGACCCTTTGGCTAGTCGACCTCTTCTGCGTATCAATACTAATCTACTTATCTCTGTCGAAGTACGTACGAGGAGGCGAAGAAAGAAGCAGAGACCTTCATTATCACCATGAGAAGGATTGGATACTTAGCTGTCTAGGCGAAGCCTATAGAAAGGCGTGGAAGAGAAGCTCGTCTGGGGGCCCATGAGAAAAGAGGGCTAAGTCAGTCAGTTCCATTACGGACAAAGAAATCTCCGAAGAGCCTCCTTACACATGACGGCCTTTCTTAGATAGCTCATGTAGACAAGAAAGAAAAGCATATATCTCAACGTATTTCGTCATACGTACTTGTATATATATATATATGTATATACATGTATGTATATATGAAATTTTACATATGTGGGAAGTCCGGTAGGTGTACATGATGTGCAAGATAACTGCGTGTCCTCAGAGACTTGGCCGAACCTACAGATATACGTACAGATATACCTATAAATATAAATATATATCAATATATAAAGATATATATAAATATATATATACTTACTTGCCTAGTCACATATACATAGATATGTATCTACAGACTGATACATGTACTTGGACTACAAACCCTCTTAATCTACGTATGTGTATTATATTTATATACCGGAGCATATCTAAGAGTACACTTGTACATATACATATATATATATATATGTATATATATATGTAGATGAGCCTATATATTAATACATGTTCCCTGGTCTATAAGAGATGTAGATACATATATACATATATATATATATATGTATATAGATATATGTATAGATATATGTATATATGTATGTGGATGTTGTCTTCCATACGTGATCTTTTAGAGAGATTCTTTTCTGTCTGTACCTGATCAACGAGAGAAGCCTTTTTGAGCTGCGCTTCCAACTTATCGAAGAAAGATTGAAGATGATGAGTAAGAGAAAACTCGAAAGGGGAGCGACACGAGAAAGGATTCATAGCTGTATTGAAACTGGCTGCATGTGAAGTTCCTTCTTTAAGTCGAGATGGGGGAGACTGGAGATCTGCTGGCATCATGAGAAGATTTCTTCTCCCTTTATTGTCTCCTTGAGAAAGGTCTTTCCTCTTTTTTCTTTCAGAGAAAGATGAAAAGAATGTACAGAGATCTGTCTTAGTTGTCGCTTCAGGTGATTTGGCCTCAGCCTTCAATCGATCGATAGGAAAAGGAGGCGTACATACACCCGAAACTAGAGACCGAAGAATCGATTCAACTTGTTTCCATAGATCACCCAAAAAATATAAAATATCCAAAGATGATGCAAGAGAAAGAGACGACTGAAAAGAAAAGAAAACACATGCAAAGGCTACGACAGTAAAGGAGGGAGCGAAACGAAAGAATGAAAGAATGAAAGAAAGAATGAAAGAAAGTATTGATCATGTGGTCGTGCTAGCATCCACCTTCAGAACCCAAATCTCTACTCATCACATGATCCTGTGTAAAGATCCACATCTATACATATACCTATATATATATATAGGTATATGT
>NW_027156195.1:0-25806 GCF_002600585.1 Cystoisospora suis | reverse complement strand
CCGGGCTCATTCACTTCCGCTTGTCGATCCGGAAACTCCCGGAGATCTGGAGGTCCTGGGGCGAGCCGGCTAGGGATGCGGAGTGACAACACAATCTGTTTAATGCCTTTGCAGCGAGTTTTCCTTGCGCTGTTTCCCTCCTTAATTTTGACTTCGACGCAGGAGTCGGCTGTGCAGGTATCATCCTTCCCCGTCATCCCTGTCTCGTCTCCACATGTCGCTTGCAACTGCATCCCAAGAAAAGCAAGTCCGTATTAGGCAATTGAACCCTGCCAGGTGACCCGCTGCGCTGCCTGAGAAACAGCAATTTCTTTTCAATTCTGTAGCGTATGCTGGCGTCGTAGTGAGCTACTCTGCTTCGAGGGTCGCGACGTCCGTGTGCCCGTGTTTCGTTTTCAACCTCAACTGAAATGGCTTTTCTTTGTCGAGCTCGATCTCCCGTGGCTCACTCGTGCTGGAACTCTTGCCACTGGCCCGGTTATGCTGGAACAGCCGAAGAGCGAAGTATGTGAAGGCCTATTTGCGAGGCGGGTAGCCAGTCTGCATCGAGCTTTCTCCTACTCAGCGCCGGCAACAATACCCCGGGTGTACCCCTCCGGTCTGCTGCCCTTGATCGTAAAGAGCGAAAGGCGCCCAGTTCTCACATCAGGAGTGCTATCTGTCCCCCTTTCGAGAAGACGCATTGCTGCACGTCCGCTCGTCCGCTGTAGCTTGCTGCCCTTGCACGTCAGACGAACACCTTCGAGGACAGCGCACACTCGCTGGCTGCCGCTGTAAGCCGCGAGAGCTGGCGCACATGTTTCCCGACGACCACATCTCGGTGCCGGTTCGAAGGAATTCCAGACATAAGTGACACTCTGGGACTTGCTGCGGTAGCTCTGGTCTGAGACGCGGCTGAGCTGCCCTCACAGAAACAAGGAGCAAATACCGGCCTTTTCTCCTGCCGGTCAAATCCTTCGGAGGGTCTACGCACACTCCAGTTTGTCTCGCGGGGGGAACACAGTCGCCTGCGCCTCTTGTTTCGGCTGCCGCGCCGTCTTCCTAGGTAACCTGGGAATCAGCTCACTTCCTTTCGTCCGAGAGCAGACACTTAGCTCGACTTGTCTGTCCTGCTCTCGTGTTAGCTTGTGTAGACCTGTCCTCTTCCCGTAGCTTCCAGCGGATGTACCCGTGCTCTGCAGGGTGACACACATTTTAGGCCCCCCACATTCACGCCCTCCCACATTTCAGCCAGAAGGACGGAAGGCACGAGGAGAAACCCAGGCGCTCGGGCACTTGGTCGGGAAGTTAGTTTTAAGCCGTCCCGGTCAGCGAACAAGGCTTCTTGTGGGTCCAAGTACAGCGTCAATGCCCCCGCCTATACATAGACTTCTTTGTTGTGGAGCAGGAGCCCTCTTCGCACGCTCCCTTCCCCTCCATAGAGGCTACGATGGGTGCGAATCCAAGCGTCGCAGTGCCCGGCGGGCAAAACCGTCAACCCAGGGGACACCACATTTCGGAGCCCTTTGGCGCCCTGGACAAGGAGGGATCAATGGATTTTTTGTCGGACTGCGACGGAGGGCAGCCGGGAGCCTTGCCCTCTCTAATACGTGGCGCGGGTTCCTGCAGCTCGGGGCGTGGCTTTCATACGCTAGCCAGATATCGCCGGACTACTCTCGCAGAGGCTAATGTGACGACTCCACAACCATCCGCTGCTGCCTCCAACAGCACACAGGAATGGAGAGCGAGCGCGGGGACAGGAAGGATGTATGGAATAGCAGCAGAGCACCCTCAGGCTCGTGGGCTGCTGCTTGGTCTCCACGCAGGCGAAGTCCATTCCGGCGTCAGCCCCACCACTACGGACAGTAACGTCGATGAAGAGAAATCGGGTGCGAAGCTCGCGGCTAGTGGGACAACCCCCGCTGGTCGAGCATCTCCGTCTGTTGTTCCGCCTCCTTATTGCCTTTTTTTTCCTCCACAGCAGTTCGGTCCAGGCCCTACTTTTCTCTCTTCACCCTCTGAGTCCGGGCTTGGGCACGCACGGAGGCAACAGTTTAGAGAACTGAACAGCCTGATAGGGGCTAGCGCGGACGCAGGTCCAGCTTTGAGCGTTGAAATCTCCAGGTCTGAGAAGGACGAAGGGAGCTGTGAGTGGTTTCAAGGCGCGGCAATCTTGCCAGCGGTTGAAGAAGGCTCTTTTGATTTGCTTCAACAGCTACGGACCGGAGACGGCTTTTCATGTTGGCGACATTCTCCACTGAAAAGAGTAAATGAGGAGGCTACAGAAGAAAGGGACGACGCTTATAACGAGAACGTTCTCCCGGGACCCAGTAAGAGCAGGGAGTCGTCGGCGTCACCTTGCCGTATTTCAGCTCCAGGACTGAACTCCCCGCGCTCAGCTTTGTCTCTGCATTATCACGAAACAGTGAATGACGCCGACCGGTCGGTCGTGGCCCGGCTGCGCACCGAAAAGGAGCTCCGGCTTGAAGGGAGCGCTTCGAGGCGCAGCAGGAGTGAACCTGCAGCTGGGTCCGCAGGCAGCTCATTTAGCTTCCGCCGCGGGGGTCGACCTCCGTTGAAACAACATGCTACAAAGAGACACGGTGGTGCTGGCGCTGATGCGAGGACGCCAGACTTGGAGCAGGGAGGCAAATGCTCAACCAAGGAGGTAGGGCCGTCTTCTGAAGAGACCAAGGGAAGAGGAGGCCGGCTGAGGCTAGTGACTCTGACAAGAAAGCGTCCGACGCAGGGGCAACACGAGGGAAACCGACAGACAGCAGACTTGACGTTGCATCTTTCAGCCCTTTCAACGAGCTCAGAGAAAGGGCGAAGGAACTTGAAAGAGAGCGAGCCTGTCGGGGGAGACAGCTTTCCTGTGGTGGCATTCTGTTCGGCTTCCTTGCGGGCGCCCCCGTTTACTTCACGCGCAGTTGTGTCTGCCACACCTTCGCCTCCCCCTGGTTCTCCCCGACGGTGTGGGCCTCTCGCTTCAGCAGGAAAAAGTCCCTGCGGAACCGGTGAGGTCTCAGCTGATCCTCTGCTTCACCATTCATGCGCGTCGTCGCTCCACTGTCAAATAACGAAGGCTCGCGCGCCTAAGTGTGCTTCTGTCTTTGAGGCCCCTCCGCAGGCCTCACGAACTCCGCCGTCATCTACTGCTCGTTCCCCTAGCAAGGAAGGAGGTAGCCAGGAAAGGGACACTCCACCTGGCCCTATCTCGAACTCCTTGAGTCTTTTCCGTAGGAGTTTTGGAACTCCAAGAAAGAGGCCAACCAGCCCGATGACGGTCCGCAGCGCTACAATAGCTGCGTCCACGAGTAGCGGCACTAGTGGAGAAAAGGGTCTCTTTAGTCCGGCTTGTGGTGAGCGACCTCCTTCTGGCACGGGTGTGCAGAACGTTTCCTCAATGCCGCCAAATATAGGGGCCGGCGCGCAGGTGCCGTCGCCCTTCCCAGCCACGTGGCCCTCTGGAAGCCCTGCTGTAGCAGACGCGGCGAGGAAAGAGAAGGCCGCGGTGTGCGGCCCGACCAGCCAGTTGGATTCAATGGCTGTCAGTGACCCCTCTCCAGAGAAGTCAAGCATTTCACAAGCTAGCGGGGCGCGCACACAGACTGTCCACCTACCCTCCACTGAAGAAAGAAACGGCAAAAGTGTGGAGAGGGACAAGTTGTTCTCCTGGCCGCCCGGCACTCTTCAACAAGACGGGAGCCCGGTGTGCCAGAAGCGCGACGGCCGTGGAAGCCGAGATTCGAGAGCACAGGTGGCGGCGCCGTGCGGCAGCTCTCAGGATAAGGCAGATCTTCCTGATGCAAAGACTGAGGGCAACATGTTCGGCTCAGAAACAACAAAAGGCGGTCTACCAGTTATAGGAGCACCTGAGAAGGCTGAAGTCCCTTCACGGCAGGACAAACGACCCGCTGCAGCATATACTTTCGGAGGCAGAAGCACAAGGCGTTTGCCGTACCGCCTGTTTTCCTTCGGCCCGTCTTTCCGCGCGGCTGCCTTCTCGTCCCCTATGAGTAGCGGCGCGGGGCAGCCCACGCCAGGAAGTTCCCATGCTTCTCCGCTCTGCGGCTTCTCTCTTCCGCTAAAACGAGTTGACGAGCATCCGTTGCTTCCGGCTGCAGTGCCGTCTTCTGTCTCTTCATCCCGGCCTACGGAAGCATCGAGTCCCAGTCAAGACCCGGCGTTGTATCCGCGCCAGAGTAGAGACCCAGGATCGGTGCACGGAGCCAGGGGGACTCCTGATTCCAAAAGACCGAGGGAAATTTGGCCGCTGGGATCTTTCCTCGCGGGGTCATTGAAAGATAGGCCAAGACGGACTTTCAGTGCTACACCCCGAAGTTGGGAGGGGCAACGCACTTGCAAGGAAGCTGTTGCCAATATGGAGTGCGTGACCCCGTGTAGTTCCAGGGTGTCTGCACAAGGCGAGGGAAAACTCGAAAGCTCCTGCTCCTCCGAAAAGACCAGGTTCTTTGGTGAAGATGATGAAGAGAAAAAAGGCCGTCCTCTTGCGAACGGCGACACTCGACCACGGCAACAGGACTGCGGGGCCATCAAAAGACAAGGAGGCTCCTTAGCGATTCCCCGAATGTTGTTGCTCCGGTCTCTGACGAAGAAGGAAGAGCGAAGACCATGTTGGAAACAAAGCACATGGTCAGAGCCGCAGGACGAAGGCGATGATGGTCATGCGGTGGCGCGACTGGACTTGAGACGTGACAAAGCGGAAAAGGAGCTCAAGGGTGCAAAGCAGGGCAAGGGAAACAAGCTGAAGGACTCTCGGACGCAGAAGGGCAAGGCAGGGCAGGACGGGGAAGAGGCCAAAAGTGCAAGAGAGAGCAAGACAGAAAGGCCAGACGACTCGCCGCCCCAGAAAACGGCCGGCCGAAGACCGCCGGCCGAGGCCTTCTCCGTGGCTGATATCAATGGGCACTGCAGAGCTTCACAAGCTGAGGACACGGGTATGGGGGGACCCTGTAAAATACATCAGGTGGAGTCAAACGGGAGAGACGAAGATGATCTGCCCCGGGGGCGGAAGCAGGGCACTGAGAGGGACTGAGAGGATGGCCACAGGACGGTGAGTGATGGAGAGAGTCAGACAGGAGACGAAGGTGCAGAGTCTGTCACAGCGACAACGGGGAGCCCAGGAGCCCAGACGCCGGGCGACCAAGAAGAGCGCGTACGCATCGACGGAGGTGGCCGGGGCAGCAAGAAATTGTGCAGTCAAGAACGCGTAGAAGAAATAGTGCAGTCTCCCGTGGAGGCCAAGTCAGCGAGAGCTGTCCCCACAGTTTCGGAGTGCGGCACTAGCGCATCTGCCGTCATTAACAGACATGTGGAAAAGCCGGGGAAGTCAGTGACGAGTGGGGAAGGACTAACAGACTCTCCTCCGACGGCAGGTGAAGAGGTACCAGGAGCAGGAGGTCGCTGGTGGTTACCCGCAGAGCAGTTGGCCTTTGTGCGGAGGCATGATACTCCCAGCGTGCCTGCTGGAAAGTTTTATTTTCTTGTCCATGCAGGGTGGATCGAGCGGTGGCGCCTGTTCGTGTGCTCCGGGTGAGACCAGCAAGAGATGCGCGTACAAAGGCTGATTTGCCCTGGGTGTTCGTGAAGATGCTTGCTTGCTTCCGCAGTCCCACTTCGCGTCATGACTGTGTGAAGGGCTGTACTTCGCTTTCGTTTGGACGGGAGGGCCGCCAGCGTATTCCTTTGAAGTCTTGTTTACTTTGCCCCTGCTCTCCCTGAGGTTTTGCCACGGTTAGATTCTTAGCTGTGCGGCTTGCGGTATGCCAGCTCCGGCCTAACAGCTTTTAGGAAGCCTGCCGTAACAGTTGTGCTTGAACAAGGGTGTGTGCGCACATATCCCCACAGTCGATATGATATGTAACGCATGTCTCTCCACCCTACTCGGCCACATTATTGAGCTGCCTAACAGAAACAAGCCTCGTCGCCGGGCAAGCGAGAAAAAGGGGCGTGTATTAGTGTGATTGCCCGCTTGGTCTGCTCAGAGTGTCCACACTGTCCATCGATGAGGAACAGATCTGACGTGCACCGTGCCCAAGCGTATTGGTGTGCTGGCAGCGCTTGAGAAAGAGTGACACCGATTCAAGGTCAGCACGACACACTTGCATGGCCTCGCTTGAAAGCCGTTAGCGAAGAGGTGACAAGGCGTCCGCGCGAAACGCAGTATCTATTCTCGGTGCAGGAAGAGATCTTAGTAGAGCGGATGCTGCGATCTATAAAAGAGAAACACTATATGGCCTTGCGCTCGTGTGGCTATTTCCCCGTGGAGTTATGCAGGCTACCCTGGAGAAAACTGTGATTTCGACAAACTAGACATAATCTCACTGTGCAACGTCGATCCCAACTGCCGCCGTTTCGTGCGCGATTGTTTTCCTCCGTCCCACTTTCCTCTGGGAAGATACCTTTCTCTAACTGGCCTTGTTTCCGTCCTGTTTTTCACATGTGAAACAGAGGCGCTTTCCCCGGACCGATCAGAAATGATCTACTTTTTCTCTCTCAGTCGTTGCCGAAAACGCCCACGCAAGGAGCTAGTTCGAGACGGGCAACATCTGGACTTCCTTCCTCCCGTCTCCTTCCACATTCCCTTCGCACGTCGTCTTTCATTTCTCCTTTTTCGTTTCTCTCTTCTACGGCCTCCCCATGTATTTCTTTATACCCAGAGACTCTCTACGTACCGCGCCCCGGCCTGGAGTCCGGTGTGCATTACCGAGGTGTGAACCGCATCATCTGGGGGTTCTGGCGTGACCTTTACGGAGGAGGCCCTTGCGTTAAGAGAGCGACTGTGGATCTCTACGGTAAGAAAAAACAGCAGACAGTATTTTCACAGTGAAAAGAACCGTAGCCGAGGTGATAGAAGCACCTTCGAATAACGAAGCGTGTAGGTGACTGCCACTTCCAGCTCCCCTTCCCTAAAATTCCCTTTTCTTACTGCACCCCCCTTGAAACGAGCGGTCTGGTAACTTCTTGGACGGAAAGAAGAAGCCGTCGGGCACCGGAACTGAGGCGGAGCTGTGAGGAGGTTCTGCGATTTCAAGTAAAACAGTTTCCTCGAAGGGCAAGCTTTTCGATAATCAAGTGAAAGTCTGTTGGATATGCGTCTGTCGATTCTTCAGGTCGTTCTATGCGCCCCGACGTGGATGAGTGGGGTGACGAAGAAAACTCAGACATTCCTTTTCGTCGACCGCCCCTATTGTCTCTTCCGCTATCTACGGATGCTCGGCCGGTTTCTCCTCCCACTCTCCTAGCTGCTTTGACTTCACGCACACGCTCGCTTGCTAGCGGTCCCTCCCGTTCCCTATCGACTCTTTTCCCCTCTCGCTTTACTGCGACATATTCGTCGTCCGGAGCTGCCGGTCACTGCGTCCCACCTGTAAAAAGTGGTACCTCTCCTGGCTTACGGAAAGAAAATGCGAAGGGTGTAGTTCAGCCGGAGAACGAGAGCGTGGTAGGAGAGGGGGCGAAAGACCAGCTCCAGCTTTCCAGCCATAGTGAGTCACGTAATTCAGCGGAGCTCCCAAAGCCCTACCGTGCATCTTGCATGCCCTCGCAGAAGTCTCCTCAGTCAGACACGTCTTCTCCTGAGAGACCACTCAAACAACGAAACACGGATGTGCTTGTTCCGGAGAGAAGCGGACGAGAGTCCAGTAGTTTCGGAGAGGAAGCTTCCTTTGGAATCTACGGTTCTTCGTCATGTTTTCGTGGCCACAACCCGGCTTCTGCAGCTGGTGTGTCGTTTTCCGAATCCGAGGAGAAACTCGCACGGAATGGAAGGAAAGGGAAAGACGAGGTCGCGAATGTAAAAGACAGGTCAGATCAGCGTCTGAAAGTTGGAGACGCCGGGCACAACTCAGAAGTCTGTGTTTCGCAGTCCTCGTCCTCTCGCAGTACCAGCGAGTGTCCGCGTATTTCCTCTAACGCTTCCGCCGGCCACTTAGACACCATCGCAGCCACATTGCCAGGAGGAACGGTAGCGCCTTGCAGAGGAGAGGCAAGCAAAAACGGCCGCGTAGTAGGGGCTTCGCTAAAAGTGCCGAAAGAAAAGCCCAAGCAAAAGGAGGGCAGATTTTCTCTGATGCAAGTTCTCTCTTTCCGACCCTCAGCTTCTGGCACTCCCGCAGCAGGATCGTCGTCGTCTTCCTCGGCCACTTATTCAACCTCTTCGACATCTTCTTTGACCTCCTGTTCTTCCTCCGTGGCGTCGTCCCGTTCTTCACCATCCCGCGGTTCTTCTTTCCCCACGCCCACTTCTTTTCCTAAGGCAAGCAGACCTGTCGTCAGCACTCCAACGAGCGACCTGTCGAAGACACAGAAAGACAGTGATGACAATGGCGACGATTCGAGCGTTTCCCAGGGACTCCGCCTTGAAGCCTTCCAGGAGCGGAAAGCAACTGACCTCCTCCCTTCGGTTCCACGCAGCCGCGAGCACCTGGACAAGAAGGGAAAAACTGTCTTCTCCTCTAGAACTGCTAAGCGCAGTCGCAGTGTCGACACGGGGAACACCTGCCGTGGGGTCTCCACTCGCGTCGCCAAACGAGTAGCAAGAGCTTCCTCTCGTGGAATTAACAGAGATTTCGCAGGAGAGACAAACGACTCTTGCGACCTCAACATAAGAGGGAAAATTGGAAGCTTAGGCGGAAAGAGCATGGTTCGCCACGAGGATGTCCTTGTGTCGAGACCTGAAACAGCCAAAAGCAACGAAAGCGACAGGAACTCTGGCACTTTGGCCATCCCTCCCTTCTCTGTCGATTGTCCGCAGGGAGACGTGCCAGACACCGCATGCCCAGACGGCCGATTGCGGAAGACTCAACACAACGAGACAAGACCCTTCTCGTGGCTGTATGCCGTCCAGGGAATCTCTCGGATGAACAGTTATACCGGGGGAGCTAAAAATCCCCTCTCCAAAAGTCGTGAGACCGGAGTCGACTCAACAACGGACAGAGACGTTAGGAAGGGAGCCGGTTCAAAAAAGCCAGTGATATTCGGAGTTAACCCAGGTGTACAGGCACCCACCAGCGCTTTCATGGGTTTATTCAGGTCATCGTCCGCCCCACTGCACGCGGGACCACAGACATGTACGTCTTCACCAACCGAAAAGACACAGCCCGGTAAGCCAACGCGGACAAAAGTATGTGACTAATGGAGCAGGGCTGCCACAAGGTGAGAATCTTTCCAGCATTGAGCGTAGCTCCATGGCTACCGCTGATGCGGACGCTCCTGCAGATGCACCGCGGAGGCCTCGGGTGCCTGACGGACGATACAGTTCTTTTTTTACAGTACCCTTCTTGCACCAGAGAAAATGACCCTTCAAACAGTTGTGCTGCTACTATGAAGCCTGCGGCGTCTGTAACTGCGGTCAGGGAGGCTGCGCTGCTGTAGGTTCTCTGCCCACCCCGGCGTGGGGACAAAGTAGCGAGGCGTTTACACCATTGACAGGAGTGGGTGACTGACAGCGTTTGAATATATATATGCACGCGTGGCGTCCTGAGCACAACACGCGTCGGTGTGGTAGCGTGCCTTCCCGGACAGGCTATTGTTCCACCTATGCAATCGGTGTTCGCTGTAACGCCTTGTGTTATACTGTCTAGGAGACGGCCCAGGCAGACTAGGTACCCATGTGCATATCCAACCTGATGCTTTTTCGGACCCTCGTTGTCACCGGCTTGTCAGCACCAGGTCAAGCGCACATGCCTATCCATGGACGCGTCAGCAGCAGTTCGAATATACCCTAAGAATACCTAGTCCGTCCACGCACATATATGACCGGTCACTGCTGCAGCTTTGCTCCATGCGGGATTACAGAAGGGTTAGTGTGTGTTTGTTTTTGTACAGATGCTGTCGCCCCTGCTACCGTGACTCCCGTCGGGCTAAGCAACATGACCAATACATGTTTTATGAACGCCGCGCTTCAGTCGCTAGCAGGTATCCCGGGTTTTCCCGATGCTCTTTATAGAAGATTGACGGAAGCGTCTTTGTTTCTCGCCACACAGAAGGCGAAAGAAGCGGCTGAGCGGGCAGAGGACGCCGCGCAGAAAGCCGCGCGGGTAGCAGGGATATCCTCAGAGTGCAAGCCTCCTGGCTTGTCTCCTGAGCCCCCGTGGGCGGGCGTGCGCTGGCGTCCTTCTTCTTCCCGTAGCCTTCCAGAAATGAAGAGGGAGAAACCGCCCGAGATGCAACTCACGCTGGCGGAGACACGCAGCGGGGAGAAACATGCAACTTCCGTACAGGTTGAACGGCATGGCAGCTTGCAAGCAGCGGTAACACATTCTGATGAAGGCATCAGCGTCCCTTCTGGTAACCGGAGCGGCGGGAGGCACAACGCAGTTCTCAGCCAGAGAGAAACGGACAAGGAAATGGACACTGAAGGGACCTCAGGAAGAGGCTGCGCTCAGCGGAGACTCTCTAGCGAGCATGATAGCTGTATGTACGCTAACATAAGTGATTTAAAACTCCCAGCAAGCTTTGTTATGGAGGAAAAGGAAGAAAACCCACTGTTTTCGGGTGGAGCCTCTGACCTGGAAAATCGCCCACCTACGGGGCAGAAAATTTTGACGAATGAGAGGGGTGTACTCCCACGCACTGGGGGTGCTAAAGAGGAGACGCTTGTTGTCACAGACATAGAACGACTAGAGGGTGCGACAGTCCGTCCAGTCAAAGAAAACTGCTCTACTTTTACACCTGACGTGGCCGTTAACAACCCCTCTGTCTGCACGGAAACAAGCCTCGTCCAAGGACAGAATCGTCTCGCAGAGACCTGCGCAAGCAAAGCCACTCGATCGTGTCCAGAGAATCGGTCTCGACAGCTTTTCTGCAGCCTTGCGTCTGCAAGAGAGAAGACCGAGGGTACTCATGAATGCAACACCGATGCCCCTACCAGCGAGGGTGTCACGATGACTAAGAGAGACGGGGAGGAGCTCGACTTATTCCATGCAAACTACATCGGGGAAGACTGCGGAAAAAAGGAACCTCCAGATTTCGACCTCATTCAGTTGAACAACCAGAGGGAAACAGGTGACAAGAATGGCAAGGAGAGATTGCAGCCCCAAACCCAGGACCGAGCAAAGGATATCCCTTTCAATTCCGAAGAGTTAGTTTCCTGTCTGTCGATGGCAGCTAAGAGAGGCAACAGTGATGGAGCATTCCAGGCAAGCTTCGGAAGTGGGGAACAACAGAGCCTAGAGATTCGCCGGTATACAGAATCTTTTTCCCCCGGTACACTGGGTAACCTCATTGGATCCACTATGCCGGTCACTAAAGCGGACTTCTCTCCTGCGCCAATGCAAGCCCACGCTGCCACCTTCAAACCAGGCGTAACGGGCGGAAGCGGGGGCACCCCTGAAAGACTGGATATAGGCAAGAGCATTTTTTCCTTTTCAGGGGGAGTAGAAGAGAGAGTGCCTTGTAAGGTACAGAACGGAAATTTGAAAGCCCGCATGAGTCGTGCAGTTTCGGCTCCGTGTCGCCGCACATCGGACGCCAGTACAGCCCTTACCGCGGCCTCAGGTCATTGCCTTCTTACGGGCGGACTAACGCCAACAGAAGACTCCGTCGATGCTGATTTGGTAGCTGAGCAAGTCGACTCTGCTGGACAGAAACCTGGCACTCACCGTCTGGTGAAGGAGGAATCAGGAGAAATCTCTTCGTTGTTTCATTACTGTGATAGCGACAGGACTCGTACATCCATTCCTAGAAGTGCAAACCCACATGATACGGGAGAGAAAGACGTTGGCGAACAACGGACAGAGGACGGCAGAGCAGAATTGTCGCCCCACGGAGAAATCGGAGTTAATACTCGGTGGAATATACGCAATACCGACAAAGAAACAGGTACAATCTTCTTGTACCCGAGAGAAGACAGCAACGGAGATAAAACCGCGATACAAAAGGAATTGTCTGATGAGGTTGCCGAGAAACCACATGGGAGGGGAGCCTCTCCGAAGAGGCAAGGACACGGAGAAGATGAAGAAGGATACATCAGTCCGATATCACATTCTCGGAGCAGAAGTCCTATCACGACTGAACAAGATGGGACGAGGCTGAGCACACACGTTCCTCCCGAAGACCCTTTGCCAGGTCCACCTCGAGACTCACTCGGAGGTGAAATGAAATCTCTTAGGCCACAGACGCCACCCTCAGCTAGGTCAGCGATCTACCGCGCCTCCCTGACCTTCTCAGGAGCAGAGCGGTTTCGTCCTGCAGCAGCAGAGGCAAACGGGATGGGAGAAACGGACGCAGAGTCCGGTCTCCAGGCCAGCTGTGTTTTGTCAAGCTACTCCGGCGACAAAGGAACAGAGAACATACCATCTGTCGAGAATGCAGGGGCAGAGCGGCAGCAAGAGCGCGGGTTGTGGGATTTCTCTACTGCTCGAGAGTCACGCCAGCGGCAAGGAGAAGATGGTCAAGCAGGGTCCCCTAGTAACAGGAGAGACAAAGAACCAGGAGGAGGAATCCCTTCACTGAAGGACGACCAGCTTGAACCTGGAGAAGGCCGGAAATACGAAGCTCGAGGAACGTCCTCGTTCATTCAAAGCAGAGTGGGATGTGCGTATGAGTCGACGGGAGATACACAGGGACCCAACTCCTTAGAAAGGACCACAAGCGTGCAGGATTCTACAGGGGTAGCATTGGATCGGCTGAGAGCTACTAACGCCAAAGTCTCAGGAAAAGAGACGAAACGTCCCCACATCAGGGAAGGCAACTATAACGAAGAAAGAGAGGGTGCCCCGGGGCATACGGACGACGTAACGGTCGCAGAAGGAAAACGAGAAAAGGCAAAAGAAAACGTAGGGACTACGGAACCCGGTGCGGTCTCCGATGTAAAGAGAGCGCCAGGAGGAGATTTGACGAAGCGGCTCCGAGCTAAGGACAGCAGCGTAGAGGGAAAGGCTAGAGGAGACGAAGGGAAATATGCTGGGTTTCTGCGACCCTCAACCGCCATTAAAGAGGGTGAACTCACAAAAGAAGTTTGCGCCATACTTCTCCAACTGACGTAAGAAGAACGCCGCACCCGTTTTAGAGAGTCATTGTCACAAGAGGATTTCTCCGCTCTTGTGGGTTGTTGCACCTGTATAAAAGAATAGACGTAGACTATCGGGCATGTCCCGCTGTAAGCAAGGTCGCTACCTACTTCCTGTGGGGGACCTGCATACCAGAAACACATTCGGGTCAGGAAAGCAAACAGTACACCCGTCAGGGAAGATTCTGGGATAAGTAATATTGGCAAAAGACCACGAACAGCTTCGTGCTATATCCTCAAGCATGTGCAGCTGTAGTTTTTATACGTAGCTACAGAAATACAGAATCGCCACTGATGTAGGGTCAGCGCCTCGAACAGCTAAGGCTAGCACCTCTTTATACACTAAAGTATAGCTGTACATCAGTCCGGGCATGCATCCATGCCTTCCTGATCAGACGCGCTACATTCTTCTCCAGCTTTGTATAGCAAAATACGTAGATTTCTGAGCAGACAGAGAAAACGTCTTCTGCTGGGGTACATAGCCAGACAGCATGCGTTTTTGCAACTGATGTGCCTTCCTCCTGGGTCAACAGCAATTGGATGTGCGGTATTCTGTGCTACAGTCGACATCCGGCTTCTGCGCTTTTCTCTTCTCGGTCTGTGCCCCTTTTCGGAACCGACAAGCATCTACCTCCTCCCCATTCTCCCGATATCCCAAGCATGACTGCGCAGCGTCCTCGGCACTCTCCGCCAACCGCTACCTCTCGTGCGCCGGCCGAAAGTGTGCCCGAGTTGAGCACTGCTGTATCATCTGTTGTATCATCTCCTCCCCCTTCATCTCGCTCGCTGCTTCCTACATGCCAAACCCCGAGTGCGGTAACTCATGCAACCGCATGTCCCTGTAGCCCAAGAAATCCAATTCCTGGGACTGCCGTCCCGCAGAAAGTCTCTAATTGCACGCGTCTGTCTACAAGCGGAGTGAATGAAACTGGTGCGATGAATATGCTCTCCGTCCAGTCGTCTCCCACTGCCTCTTCGACGCCGCAGTCGTCGGTAGGTCCTGGTGCCTCGTCGCTCGTCCCTGCTTCCTCATTCTGTACCTTGGATTCCGCAGCCCTCTCTCTGCCTCCTTCCCGTCGAAGCACTCTTCCTGGAAATCGCAGCCTGGTTGTGGTGACACCTGACAAGCTTCGCGATCTGCTAGCTGTGCATGCACCAGGCTTGTTGTACGTGCACCGTCAGGAACAGGCGCAGCAAGACTGTCATGAGTTTCTCCGCCTGCTAATCGACAAGATGCACGAAGAGCTCCGGAGATTGCCTCACTCAGTTCAACAGGAATCTCAGGTCGTCAACCCGGGCGTTCCTGAGACTAGCTGTAATGAGGCTGCTAACGTGTCCCCTCCATGCACAAGTAATGGAACTACAGAACAGCTACACGAACCGAGAGAGGAGATCGCGAGTGCCACTGTGGCAAAGTCTCGAAGTTTCCATGCTAGCCAGTACAGTTCTTGTCGCAGCAGCTGGACGACGCCTGGGCTTCGGCAGAAGTGCAATGACGAGACGACGCTGGAGTCCGTTGCACAGCTTGGAAGTGCTGCTCTAAATACTGGGTACGATACACGAAAAGGGCGCTCAGAAAGCGTATCACTGCTAGCATTGTTCTCATCAGAAAAAGAATCTACCAGTGGCACGTGCACCACAACTGCCTCTAGGAGTGACTCTTGCCTAAATGGCACTGACTCTGGGGCTGGTGAGCCGCAACAGGTGTGTGAAGTGAAGGAACTGTTCACCGGTGAGAAAGCAAGAAATCAAGGAGGGAAAGGAGAACGCCTCGAGAACTACGACCGGGATCAACATGGAGTCAAGGACGCCGTAGTGACACCACGTGAAGGAGCAGACAACATCCGGGAAAAGAAAGCGGCAGAGGGCAACGCGCTAGGAGACGAAGGGATACGGGATAAAGGGAGTTGCCGGAGAACAGATACTGATCGTTTCCTAGTGCATGGGAGAGAAGAGGACAGGAGTGAAAGCGGAGATGGGATGGGAGGCGGGAGGGAGAAATCAGGAAGAGGAGATCAGCCTTTGTCGAACCAAAAGGACATATCAACTAATGGAAAAACCCCAGAACTCTTACCAACGAGGCCCGGTGTATCGAAGAGTTGTCGCAAACTAGTTTCGCCTGGAGACAGCAGGTCAGGAAAGGGCAAAACGGGACAGCTGAGACGAGAGGCTATAGGAGACGTGAAGAGCGGAGAAAAGTGCAACAGTGGAACTAGCGAGCGTGCAGAAGATACACACCGGACAATACTGGATGTGCAGGATCACGACATACGTAACAAAACCGAAAGGGAGGGTTTTCAGGACAACGGAGCGCCGTGGCCGATGGACGGGACAAGGTATGTACACTCAGAGGAGCCGGGGGGGGTAGCTGTTGCAGGGACGAACTTGAAGAGGAAGAAAGGCGGAGAAGCGGTTGCCGAAACTGGGAAAGACGCTTTCAGACAGCACTCCGCAGCCAAAACGGGAGAGAGATGCATGAGCGAAGACCATGAAGACCATGCCGGATTTTCCCTTGCGTCGTTACCGGAACATCCGTCTTCCCAGTATCGCGCGCTACTTGGATACGTCGCCTTGGAAAAGGGGGAGGAAGAACAGAAAGTGGAGAGCTTCCCGTGGACGGGACTGCACAAACTGACTGCGGGGACGGAGACGAAAGTACCCGGATGTGGGCCTCTGCGTGAAGTGAAGATAGTTCAAGGAGAAGACGGGGAAAGCAAAGTAGAGAGAACATCCCACAACCTACGCGCCCCGGCTACCTTCGCAGTCAACTCTACAAACCGTGAGGAAGCAGTCAAAAGTGACGCCGAAGAAAGGACCAAGGCGGGTTTCTCCGCATGCGCGTCTGGAGGTACCGTCGACAGCACCCAAGTCACGAAAGAGCCGACGTCTACGGATCGAAACACAGGATCCTTGGATCATACTCAGTTTCCTGTTGGGGCGACCGCATCACCAAAGACGGGGGGAGGAGAGAGCGGAAGTAGTCCCGGCTACGAAGAAATAGAAAGGGCCAAGGAACGAGCAGAGACAGAGTGGCGAGCGTATATGAAGGAACACGAGACGATCATGTCACAAGTGTTTGCTGGCCAGGTAACAGAAAGCCGTCTGATGATAATACGCCTGGGGAGCCCAGCTGCTTAACATTGTCGCGCAAACACAGGAGTCCCCCGACTCTTCTGCACCTACACCTCATACAAAGATAGCTCGGCCACCTATGGCTTCGTAGAGCAGCTCATCTATAGTAGTTTTAGTTTGGCAGTCTATGGAGCAATATCTTCTGTGACTATTGCAGGCGGCTACGTAGAGACAGATAACACCGTCTAAGCCATACCACTTCCGCGGGGCTGGACGTGTAAGCTTGGGTGCTATTAGGCACATCAGAGTGACGAGGGCGCGAATGAGGAGACAGCAGTCAGCTGAAAACGTGCCATTGTTCGACTTCTTGAGTGGAGAGTTACTAGCATGGTAAGAATGTCTCCGTGTGGAAAGTTAAGGCACCATGGAAATCTGAGAGCCTGTGGCAAGTACGGCGCGCGTCTGGTATTCATGTGTAGGATTAACCGTATACACGCGCAGGAACCCTGTGTCCTGCTTTGGCGCGTGTCTTCGTCATCACTCAGCTCTGCAGCAAAATTACTTGCTTGAACTGCCACAACTCCCTCTGCGTGTACGAGCCGGCCTGGGATCTCTCCCTTCCTCTCCTCCCCGATGGCCCCCGTACTTCACTCTCCGAAGAGCTTTCCAAGTTCTTTTCTTCCGAATACCTTGACTTCCGTTGCGAAAGATGCGAACAGAAAACTACAGCAGAAAGGCGATTTTTTTATTCTCACCTACCTCGTGTTCTGTTGGTGCACCTGAAGAAATTCAAACCTGATGGGACGAAAAGTCACGTTCGGGTCGCTTTTCCTCTTAGGGGACTGTGGGTGGAAGAAGGAGATCTGCCCCAGTTTCGTTCTCGAGAACACTGTACTTGCTGCTGTGACACTAGCCAGGAGGAGCAGGGGAGAAAAGAGAGGAGAAGAACGAGAGACAAGGGAGAGGAAGAAGCAACGGACAGCGGCCGAGAAACGGCAAGAACTCTGTCTGGCCCCCCCGCTTCAAGCAGGCTTCCGCCGCTCAAGGGTTCGAAACTAAGGGGGGTAAATGGCGGTTTCCGGGACGCCGTTGGAGGACAGAAAGATCAGGCTGGACGGGGCAAAACCGATCTGAAAAGAGACGCAGCCGAGAAAAGGAAATCGGCGATGACGCAGGGAGAAACGCCAGAATGCAGAGAAAGCGGAGACACGGGTGAGGGACGCCGCGTTTCAGCAGAAGGACGGGTCTCGAGAGGGCAGGCAGAAAAGAGTCAAGAAGAAGAAGACAGGGCATTCGATGAAAAGCAACATATAGGACAACCGATGCCCCCCGTGTCCCTGGAAGACCCTCCCTGGGGTCTGCAAAAAGACAACGAACTCAAATGTGGAAGGTACGAACGAGCTGGCGCTTTTCGCGCCGCAGCGGAAATAGCGCTTGGCAAAGGGGGAAGAAAAGAGAGGAGGACGACGACGGGGACGCGGTAAGGAAGCGATGCCTCCACGTGTACCAGCAGAGTGTACACGGGTAAGAATGTACGTGAAACCGCTGAAATCCACCTCGTGGCCTCGACAGCGGTGAGCCGTTCCTGCTGCAAGACTGATTGGACTTTTCAATGTTAGCACTCCAGAGTCTTCTTCTGTACAATTGCAGAAGAGTGCTTCTACTGCAGGTAGATTGTCGATGTGAGTGGCACCCTCGGTAACCGGCAAGGCGAACAGAGCGAGGTACCCCCCTGCACTCTTCCTGCTCGTCGAGAAAAAACGACGTGTGGTGATTCTCTGCAAAGAGATAGTTGTTCCTGCCCGGCAGCCCAAGCACGGTCTAACATCGGCGCTCCCGTAGAGAACTTGGTCTTTGTTTGCTGTTTGTGGGTACTCGTGTTTGTCTCCAGTAATAAAAGCGCGGCGGAGTACCGGTTACTGGCTGTCATCGTCCACACGGGGCAGTCAGGCCAAGCCGGTCACTACGTTGCCTTTGTCCGTCGTTTCTTCTCCACTTCGACCATGTCCCTCCCATTGCCCGACTCTTCTCCGCACGGGACCGCAGCGACCCCGGGGCGCGCTCAGCAGACTTGTAGAGGCTCTTCCTTCTCGACAATGGCTTCAGCTGCGCCACCAACAACTCTTTCTGCACACGGGTTTCTACGCGCCAGGAAGAGCTCTGAAGCTTCGGAAGGTACCCGCCGCCCGGTTTCGGCATGCCTCTGCGACCCTGGTGCCTGCACAAAGGGTGAAGACAGGGAGGTACCCGCGCCTCAAACATTTTGCAGCCAGACAGCTGTGACAAACGTTGAAGCGAAGGTACCCCGCGGTAAGAGTGCGACCACCATTCCTAGCACATCTTGTACTGCCGCCGCGCCTCGTTCGTCACGCAATGATAAATCAACACCCCATAGAGGCGTGAGAGCACTCTCTGTCGCCTCTTCGGCATGCCGTTGTAAGTCCTGCGCGGAGCTTGCAGAGGTCTCTGCAGGCCCACCCGCGGAATCCACCTCAGTGTCTTCCACTGCCAACAAGCCTCTTTCGGGTGCTCGTCGTTACTCTAGCTTGTTCGTGACAGAAGCAAAAGCTGGTGAACTTCCGACCGAAGCTGGATTCATGTCTTCCTCTCATGGGCAGTCGACAACCTCTTCCTCTGACAAGGGGCCTGATGTCTCGGATCGCGAAGATGGTCGTGCTCTTTGCTTTCTGCATCGTGCTTCTTCCGGCAGGAAGAGCCTCTCTAGCCGTGAAGCGGAGACTGGTGATCGTAAAGCGCGCTACTGCCAGTGCAGCTTCTGCGTCAACAGGGGGCATGGGGGAACTGGTCAAACTCTCCGCGGTCCCCAAAAATCCTACGGGCGGACACTTTCCTGCCTGAGCGGAAGCTCAGGGAGTCCTTCTGAAGCCGCGGGGGGCTTCAGTTTCTTACCGAGAACTATATCGAGACGTAGTGGGGAAAATCCTGGGGGGTCTTCAGATTCACGTTTTCCCGGAACTCCTTGGAGGTGTGACTGCACCTCAGGCGCAGTCGGGAATAGTGAAGGAGGGACCTCTCAGCTGGAGGAAGAAGACTTTCGTTCGTCTCTAGCCC
Source organism: Cystoisospora suis (assembly GCF_002600585.1). NCBI lineage: Eukaryota > Apicomplexa > Conoidasida > Eucoccidiorida > Sarcocystidae > Cystoisospora > Cystoisospora suis. The sequence goes on along the minus strand of NW_027156195.1, from coordinate 6,647 downwards.
CGTGCACATGCAAAAGTAGTAACGCTTGTGAGGCAGATGGGCGGAAACGGGAGCGCTCGGAAACCTTACCAAAAAAGGAGAAGGAAGAGGACCATACGTCATACGTCGAGGCACGAAGAGGGATTACCAGAGAGCAGTCGGACCTACCTGCGCTCCGTTGAGGAAGGCGAAAATGGGACCCAGGTAAGAACAGTGTGCATGGCGGTTCGTGTGAGGGACAGCCCGGACTTTTGTCTGCGAAGAATACTACTTTTGCACGCACCCCAGGCGGTGCCGGCTGCACTCCGGGGGGCACGTAGCAGATTGACCGGAACTCCTGCTGAACTGGAAAGCTTAACGAAGAACAGGGATTGCAGGCAGCCCGCGAGAGCAAACGGGCCGATGCCCGCACGTCTTGCCTGTATTTGGGAGGACAAATGTCTGTCAGCGTTGAAGTGTGAGTGTTCTCGGTGAACGCAGCCTTGCATACGCGCCGACTCCTGAGATATCTTGCTTCGTGTGCGCTTCAGTGGTTCAAGTTCGACGACGAGCGCGTCGTGCCGGTCACGGAGGAACAGGTTCTTCAAGCAGATGCGTACTGTTTGTTTTACTGGAAAATGTCGCCCTCTCCCACTTGGACTTACACGCCCTCGTCCTTGGGCAAAACAATTGCTCGGCGTTCTTCTCCCTCCATGGTGTCATCGATTTGACAAGGCAAGCAGGGCACAGGCGAGCCCCTGTACACCTGCAGGATCTCACCCAAGTACGCAGCCGGCAGACTGCCGGTGTGACAGAGCGAGCTCACAATTCTGGCCACGTCCAGCGTCAGGACAGCTCTTCGGGGTACATTTTCCTCTGCTTTGACCCTGCAGTATACCCGTGAATTGTGATCACGTCGCTGGTAAGACAGGCTGTGCATCCGCACGGAAGATGCTGCGGTCCCTGAGGGAAGCAGTTTTGCGACTGGCTGACTGGACTATGCTCGGGACGGTGATGTGTTACCGCTTACCGGCCCAGGGGCCTGAGCGGGCTCCCGCTAGTGAGTCCTCGTTATGTTCCAGTTGAGGACAGGCCTTGAGGTAGTACTTCTCTGGCCTCCGGTAGATTTAACATCATCGCTCCTTCACTTAAAAACACGCTGCGAGTCATAAACTATTTCAATTGACGCAGCAAGTTAGAGCCAGACGGCCGACGAGAACCCCTATACTTGGGTGTATCTTCCCGCCCGTACAAATTTGAGGAGTCGTGGAATAAGCCTTCACCGCCAGGGTATGTACCTTCTGCAGTCACCGGCTTCATCCCGTGGCAAGTGCGGTGCAGTCTTCGTGTTCAGTAGTTCCAAACTCTGGGGAGCCAGATAGACTTGCAGTGTCACGGCGCTGGCGCTGCTACGGCTGCAGCGTAGGCCCCTTCGTCGGTGTGCTATACTTAACAGCGGTGTGCTATACTTAACAGCACCTGTTCCCTGCTTTTTCTAGGTCCCTGGCGTGAAAATTCCGGCCGTGCATAGATGTTTCCACAGGCCTTTTCACACGCCTAAGATGCTAGTGGCTCTTCACTGTCAATCTTAACGGAGTATGGGGACGAGGTACACAAGAAGGCGTTCTGTTTGGGGCCCGTGCAGAAACCGGCAAGTCTTTTGGGAGTCTGTCACTAGTAGCCACGGAGAGTAGCGGCACTTTCCGTTACGGCTTCTTGCCAAGACTCTCGATAACAATCTCGAGACCATTGCTGATCAAAACACCGATGCTTCCTGCCGCACTGGCAGCCTTCCTCAACGCATTATACTGCTCCGGAGCTGACGGAAATGAGGGATTGCTTCGGACCAAGCCGTCTTGAAGATGCTGTCCATAAGATGAATGGGGTCCGTGCCCCTTAAGCTCCAGGTATCTCGCGAAAGGACAGTGGCGACACTCAGCGTCTAGAGCGACCGGAAGCTCTCCGGTCATGGAGTCCCGCTACTAACACGGACTAGAATCGGGTCTACGTGTTACCGTCCGAGAAACCCAGGGACCCTTGCTCTCGACCCCGGAAACAAAGCACCACCAGCATTAAGAGGAACTGAGCATGCGTTTCTGCGTAGTTGAAGACAGACAGCTATGGTTTACACCTTCAAACTGCAGCAGCGGAAACGCCGTTTGGCACCCTATGCTGAGCGGAAGCCCGGGACTCGCCACACGTAAGCCGACGACGGAGAACGTCCTTGGCGGTGCGTCTTTAGGCTGACAGCTTCCGCGTACCAAACATGCGGCCTCCGATGTCAGGGTGCGACGCCTGATTGCTGGCAGGTGACAGAGCACCGACTGCAATTTCGAACGAGTAGCTGTTTACAGCGTAACTCGCTCGCGCTCGAAGCAGCAGCTTCGCCTTACCGGGGTCCCAGTCGCTGGACTCCGCTGCGAAATCAGCACGAGGTCGAAAAAGTGACGTTGTGCAAGCGTTTATACTAACCCGACGCAGACACGGTCTACCTCTCGAAAAGAAAAGAAACCACCCTACCCGTGTCGCGGCGACCTCACTCTGAGACACATTAGCTGTCGGCATCCTTAATACGTCGTGCTACCGGGAATGAACAAATTCCGGGGAGACGGTAGCTTAGACTGCCCCCCTAAATGAAACCAGTGCAGAACCTGACCGTGACAGGCTCAGTTTACAGGGGACATCCGCAGCCACTCCCTTCTCGTCACCGGCAACCTTCACACCCTTGCCACACACCACTTTTTTTGCGAACAAACTGGACGCCCACCCTTCACGTTCGTTGGCCTTCCCGTTTCTGATTACAGAGGCTGGACGGCGCACCGCACAGAATTCAGCTGTTGGAAACCAGTACTACGCCGCGACACCGTCAGACTGAAAAGTCTTCAAGCTGAGGAACGAAGCACGAGACCACGGCAGTTGAACCTGTCAGACCTAACCACAACTCCGAATGCACATGAAGCTAGGTTTGGAGTACCCACCACGCTTCCCTCACTCTCCCACACCCGTGTGGATACTGTACGGTATACGGCCCCTAACGCGAACGAACTTACATAAGACACAGTAACACCTTAACCGGGTGCGTGCATATACAGGTATAGAACACCGTTCGACACACATGACAACACACAAGAAGAACCGTACGACACAGACCTCGCACGCTATCCTCGTGTGACCATTGTGACACGTGACGCACCAGGTCATCTACTGGTCGGGTCCCCAAGTGACGTGAACTGCCACTTGTACGGCGAGATCTCTCGCTCTTCGCAGACCCGACTCCCCCAAAACTTCCGTACAATTCGAAAACCCGCGTTCACGAGGAGATTTCACTTTCCCGGTCTCTTGAGGCCTTCGCGAACACTGCACTCCTCTGTTGTTACACGTGTTCCAAACGGAACCAATGATCGCCGCTTATGAACACGACAGATGCCTGGAAGCCTGACGCTGGACAGCAAACCCTCGCGCGGCTGGAACGTGTTGAGGCTACGCAACGTAGCATTTGTCGCGACCCACACAATCCCATGAGAGACGTCACTTCTGATTACCCTCCAGTAAACAGGGGCTACACGCGCCCTCCACCATACCTCCTACACACCGTCCCCGCTTTCTGTGTCGATCCTTTTCTAAATGTACTTTGAGATCTCATTGAAATGTTTCTACAAATTCAGGTCACTTTCAGGAAATACACGAGCAGAGCACTCGTAGGTACTTGTTCACGCCCGAGACCTTCCTTCGCACTAAACATGTGAGAAGACACGGACAAGGCGAGTCTATCTTCTCCGGCGATGACTGCGGTGAGCCGCGAGTCAGGAAGCCCTTCATGCTCCTGCATGTAATCGATTTGAAGGAACCTGGTTGCGAGCTTATGAGATGATCCTGGGAATCCCTAGCGACACGCTGCCTCGAGCAGTCTGCCCACGAAACGTCGCCGGGCCATGCCGGAAGCGCAACGCACTTAGGGGAAGCCCCACTTCTCACTTCTTAGCCAACTCCGCGGACGACTTCCGTTACATTCCACCTCACAGGTATAAAGCAAAGAAGTCCGGCTCCCGTCCGGCAAAGGCTTTGGGTAAGTTGCGTGCAGCTCCGAAAGCGTGCAGCCGGCTCACGAACGCCACTCTCGTCTGCCCGGGACACCAGGCAACACCTACACTCCGGGAGTCCCTCCGAAGCGCCGGCGCCACCCGAATTGACACAGCGTGATCTTGCAAAAGAATCATGACTGCAGAGCGACGGCGCCCCCACTCCACGAAAACCAAGTTCTAAAAAAAACTCACGCACCGACAGCACCACCGGCGTGAGTTTCCCGGGCTTTCAGTGGACCAAAAATACCTAGCCTACTCTAGCGCGCGAAGGCGAGTTAAACAGGTCTCTGTTCCCCGCTTTCGAATGCCCCGAAGCGCAATCCTGTCTACCCTGTGTCGAGACAGGAAATACCGACGACACTCCTGGGTGCCCACCTGGCGGCACGGCAAGAAGCTCCATGCTGCAGTTGGCTGCACTATACAAGGCTGCCCTTGCTGCCAAGGCGTGGAGTTCCAAGGAACCAACAGATGTTAGGAACATCTCCTGCAGCAGCATTTGCCGCTCAAATGGGTCGATCTGCATGAGGGCAGTTGAAGTGCAGGTACTGGGCTGTTCAGCAAGTACAATCTCATCAACAAAATCTGCGTTGTTCTTCCCTGTTGCGCACATGTGGTCTGCCGCTGCCTTCACGCGTTTGCTCCGCATGACCGCTTGGCCGAAAAGAAGGTGAATAACGAGTCCGAGGCACATGCTGGCTACCGAAATTTCCGCTGCAGACGAAGCACCTGCGAAACCGCGACATGGGTGACGTCGCAAAAAGAAAAACCAGGGCACCAACGCAGTCCACTTGAAATCTCCCAGCAGACGAAGTACACCTCAAACATGTCACACAGGACGACCGGAAAGCAACGCTTTGACGGCCTGCTGCTGCTTGTGCAGGTTAACAGCGACAACCACCCTCGGTTGAACCCGCGCAGCGCTGGTCACAGCTTCACATTCGCCCAGTGTGATGCAAGAAAGAGCGCCGCCTAGCATTGCTCCCAAAAGCACCACACTATCCAATGTGATCTGAAGGTAAACGTTAGCTGGAAGTACACTCAGCAACAGGGAATGGAAGCACTGCCTGCATGCTGAGGAAAGTCGCTCACGCGGCCGATAATGACACCGAGAAGCTTCCTGTGGACTGCTCGGTCGGCCGGTAAAAACAAGCCAGAGCCCGCCTTCTCTAAACCGCAGCCGTGGCTACTGCATCCCGAACGGGGGCATGTATCCACGTGTATCAAGAAGTCCTGTCACGTCTCTCTCCTGTACACTCGCCGGTCGCCCCAGGCGACCCCAGCTTTGCAATGGCGAGCCCCAACAAAGAACAGCAGTACGCTGCCCGCACACTAGGTAAGGTAGAGGCTAGTAAGATTCCGTAGCAGAATACCAGCCGCTTCACGCACAAGTGAGGGTTTTCGTCCCTGCTATGCGAAGAAGACAGACGAGCCACACTTCGCCTGGCCGAGACTGTACCACTGAGACGCACACGCTGCGGTTTGGCGCTCTAAAAAAAACAACGGAACACAGGCAGTTTAGGGACACTACAGGACGTGGAACGCCTTTCCCACGGTTTCCGGCTTTCTCCTGGAGTGATAAGGCCTGGGGGTGATCTCCCAGGTCACCACCTGTCAGAATGCCTGCCAGGGGGACACGCGACGCATCGAATATTGCTTGCTGTCGGCGCAGCGGTCTCCTGGACAGCCGAGACAGTCCCGGGGGGTAGCTGCGGTCTGAGCTGGCGTGCTGCCCAGCAACGTTGTCAGATATTCTTCAGTGAAGAGTAGACGTCCGGTAGATACGGGCTTATCACATGAGACAATGAGGCCGCGCGCAGGGGGGAAGGCCGGCCGTGGACGGCGCCCGACAATTCCCGCCCCCGTCTCTTTGGATGTGGGCATGTACCGCCCGAGCTTTGTGATGGTAAGTGGGGCGCCCTGGTGCTGGTCAACTCTCGAGTGGCTAGGTGCTTCAGCAGAACGAATCTCTTTTTCGGCCGTGCTGTGCGTCCAAGGAACATAAGTTCCTCTGCGAGAGATGTTCGTGAACTAGAGTGGACTAGAGTTCTGTCCGCGGATGGCGGTCCGGGCGGAGCGGAGAAGGCTACGTAGTAGACGTATTCAGCAGTAGGCCGTACCACTGCTCGTAGCCCGCTACACCCGGGAGGTAAAAAAAACGGACACGACTCTCCCGATGCGTCGCGTAAGGTGCGACAAACCGGAAGGAGCCGAGGAGCCCCAGGTAGACACTAGTAGTAGTGACACTCTGGCTCTGCCCATCCCGCCTGCGTCTACGAGACTCTCCGTAGTAGAGCACTACCAGCCTACAGAAGACTACCTGCGGAGTCGGCGAGTTGCAGGGAGAGAGCTGTACCGGCTGGTACCAAGATCTGTACAAATCGAGGCTGAAGCCTTCCCGTCGGTGGCCTCTCCAGCACAGCCTTCAAGAAACCTTGTCCGATACGGTGTCCAAGCGGGAAGTACGCTAACCAGCCAAACAACCACGGCAGCTGTAGGTGTCTCCTGAATACTGTAACGCCTGTGGAGCGCCCTTCGCGCGAGGTGTCGTGCCGTGCTAAGAGGCGGCGGCTGCCTGCCGCTGAGTGCTCTGGCGTAGTGAGTGGTGTA